>NC_071999.2:77207153-77279653 GCF_028885655.2 Pongo abelii | reverse complement strand
CTACATTTACTATGCTGTTGAACCTAAATGTTGACGATTAAGTTATCTTGACATGAACCATTTGATGCTTTGAAAAAACCCACCATGAAGCGTTTGATGGTATTTTTTATTAATTGGATAAATGAATTGTGAGATGTGTGATTGCATGATGATGTACTCATTTAGTTGTTGCTTTTTGCTTTTACTAATCTCTGTCATATTGGATTTATAAATGGAACAGAGTGACCTTTGAAACTGTGATGGAAATGAAGAGATAAACACAACTTGAAAGGACAAACCAATTAATATCAATGTGTTTGTTACACATACATGAGGAATTTTAATCCTTTGCTCTCTACAGTACATTTGTGGTTCATTTGTTGAGTAAGGGAGTATACTTTTTTATAGTTACAGATTTAAACCTTACTTTTTCTAAAATACAAAAATTTATATGTCACTATATATATATATATATAACAGAATTAGATTATTTTTAATGCATAAAATGTTGGCGGCACTACCTTTAAAAGTTTTGACAAAAACATTTAAGTATGTATTCACACCTATGCAAAAATAAATGCATATAAGGTATTCATGTACATTCATCTTATATATTTTAAATATAAATACATTGTAATCTTAAGTGCAGTAAATTATTGAATAGACCTTGATTTTGTAAATTTAGACACATAATTGATCCTCTGCCATTGTCCCTAGAATGCTTTCTAAAATTCCTGACTCAGGGCTCATCAGTAAAGCATTTATTATTTTAACCCATTGACCTGTAATGTTAAAAAGTATTTTTTAAAATCAATAATTATACTTGAGTATGCTTTTAAAATAAAATCTGAGCAGTCATTTATATATTATTTTTACCTCGTGCCTTCCCCAGTTTTATGTAATTGGGTTTATTTTTCTTACAAAAAAAAAAAACTAATTCTGCTGTAGTGTGGATTTTAGTACACTTGCACATTCTATTTCGTTTAATAGCTTAATTATAGAATATAATCAATTTAATATGCAGGTTTTGAAATATTGCCATTGATGCACAACAAGGAAAAAAGTAATACAAGTTTGACATTTTAAAACACTAGCACTGAAAGACTTTAACTTCTAATTGATTTTTAAAAGAGTTCCCTGGAAAAATGAGCTCAGAAATGTTTATAACAGCTTTGGCAACACTCCAAAATGTTTACCACAAAGCATAACTCAGCAGTTTCTGAGTTTTTCTATCAACTAAGAAAGATGTGTCCTATAATTGGCTTAATCCATGTTGATATTGAACCCCCCACACAGATGTTATCTTTTTAAAGACATAAATTCTCAAAATGATCACTTCAATATAAGAAATGGCTTCCCTTTTTCCAACCAGGGAAAAATTCTGAACAAGAAAGTTATGGATGAGCAAAGGGTATATCTTTATATTTTGTGAAATTACATATTTTATTTCCTCCTTCTTTTTTAATCTATTGGCCTTCCAAACCTCGTTTAGTAAAGCTGACAAAAAGAGGATGCATTTTAGATATATTAATATCATAGTCACTTATGGTTGACGGTAGGTGTGAAAAACTTCCACAGCCAGCTAAAGCGTTAATGGATATGACATCCATTTTATTTTAACAAGTGAGCAGACCAAAACAAGTAACATTGAACGCAGAAATTATTTTAAAAGGCTACTGCTAAGTATTGTTTTTAAATGATTCTGTTGACTAGTTATTTATCAGTTCCTGTACTTTTTATTATTGATTGCTTTTGAATATATAGCCCCATGATTGATGCCAAGCCTACGTCTGTGAGTGAAAAGAGATCAATTTACACAGAAAATGAATACACAAGCTTTATTTAGATCTCTACTTTCTAATATTAATTTTGTAATGTGGTGTTTCTTTGAAAGAGGTCATAGAGTAGTTGTAAATGTTGTTTAACTATTTTATTCTTCTGGGTCTTTGGTTAGCCTATTTGCTTTTTCACAGGGGTGATTCAGGGCAATAATGTGATATTTCAAAGTATGATCAGCCAGAATGAATCACTTATTCATAAGCATTTCTTTTTTGAGATGAAGAGTGTAGCGTAATTGTATAACAACTACTTATTCCTCCAGGAATCTGGAGTGATTTGTGGTTTGAAATTTCTGTATCATAAACTCATGCAGTGCAGGCAGTATTACATTTAGTCAATAACCAGGAATTCTGATTAGTTGGCTATAAGTCATGAATGTTGAGAAATAAAGGTGACAAAAACAATGAATAGAAAAGAAATAAATTGATAAAAACAGGTAAGGAAGTCATCCAGTAGACAGTATTCCCTAATTTGTCAAAACAATCTGTAATCCAGCATGAGTTCTAAGAAATAGGTCTGCATGCAAATGTCCCTCAATACCAAATTCACATGTTTTGTAAAAAAATTTGACCCTGCCAGGCGCAGTGGCTCACGCCTGTAATCCCAGCACTTTGGGAAGCCGAGGCAGGTAGATCACCTGAGGTCTGGAGTTCGAGACCAGCCTGGCCAACATGGCGAAACCCTGTCTCTAATAAAGCTGGGCGTGGTGGTGGGCACCTGTAATCCCAGCTACTTGGGAGGCTGAGGCAGGAGAATCACTTGAACCTGGGAGGCAGAGATTGCAGTGAGCCAAGATTGCGCCATTGCACAACAGCCTGGGCAACAAGAGTGAAACTCCGTCTCAAAAAAAAAAAAAAAAAAAAAAAAATTGAACCCCGAAACTACATTAGAAACAAATATTTAAATGTCATAATTCTCTCTCTTTCTCTCTTTCTACATATATATAGATATTCCCACTTTTACATTATTCTGAATCCAATGCCCTATTCCTTTCTCATTTGTTCATTTTAGAGACAGGGTCACTCTGTCATCCAGGCTGGAGTGCAGTGGCAGGAACCATAGTTCACTGCAGCCTCAACCCCTGGACTCACATGATCCTCCTGCCTCAGCCTCCCAAGTAGCTAAGACTACAGGTATATGCCACCACACCTGGCTATTTTTCTTTTTCTTGTAGAGACATTGTTGCCCAGGTTAGCCTGGAACTCCTGGCCTCAAAAGATCCTCCCCTCTTGGCCTCCCAAATTGTTGGGATTACTGACGTGAGCCACCACACCTGACCTTCTTTTCTCATTTAGAGAAAAACAAAATAAGCAAAAACTCCTGCACATAATGCAATTGGACATAATTTTCATTTCTTAGGCTACAATACTGTTCCAGTATAGACAGGTTTGACCTAAAATTCCAAGATGCACACATACCTGTCCTTCATGGCCTCCAGCTGTTCATGCATGCATCATTTCCTTTTCTGTTCATCCTCACACAGCTCCAGTTTGTTAATACTCTGTAATATCTACCTCTGGTCTCCCCAAAGGAATCTTTGGAAGTAAGGGGCAGGAGAGAGAGAAAACATGGAAGCGAAAATTGGGAAACAACAGAACGTTTGTGGTTCAGCATTAAAAACACAAAATCTGGTGCCATGTGGTTTTGGTGTAAAACATGACTTTTTTTGTTTGTTTGTTTGTTTGTTTTTGCCATTGTTGGGACATTTTTGCCTCCTTACTTAGCCTCTATGAATCTCAGTTTCCTCATCTGTGTAACAGGTATAACAATTTAAAATATTACATAGGGCTCTTTGGGGATTATTTGGGTTAAATTAATTATCTGAACACTGCTTGATACACTGCAAGCACTATTCTAAAATTTCTTAAGTAGATAATAGAAGTAAAATAATAAAGGTATACATACACACACACACACACGTGAACATTCATAGATATCTTCTAAAAAGCTAAGACTTTCCGGTATTCCCAGAGTCTCAACGTTAGTTCAAATCATATAGAATATTGCCTCCTCTACATGCCCTCAACATTCATTTCCTATCCAAGATCTTCACTAGTTGATCATGACTGAATATTTATCCAAAGAGTGTCTTATGGATTATTTACTGCAGTCTCTGAGCCTGTGTCAAGCTCAGGAAATATGCTACAAGATTCAGATTATATTGCTACACTTTTTAAAAAGTACAGGCACACAGAAAGAGGAAAGTTGTCAGTTATTTTGTTTGCATATTTTTTTAAATAAATCAATAATCAGCCAGTAAACTTTTAATTGAAAAGTTTTGTCTCATTTTATGTTATCAGACAAAACATGTACTCCAGCTCTAAACACAGACATTACTTTATTCAGTGCACATAAGACTTCCTTTAATTAGCCCTTAATAAGCTTGGTTTAACTGGGATTTACGGAAGAACAGTGGTCATTAACATCAGCCAGATTAAGACTGTGTTAATTACTATTGATAGATAAAATAACACCTAAAAATGGTTTAAATTATTTCTATACTTATGAATTGAAAAGAAGTTTGACACTTTTAAATAGAAGTTGTATTTTATTTATACTTTAAAATTAAATAATGACTTCTTTACATGTAGGCCTACAACAATAGAGCATAAGCTTTTATAGTTTAAGTTTTACAGTTTCTTTAGGTTTACCATGAACATGAGATAATCTTAAAATATAAATTTTGATTATTTCCTAGGATATAAACATGGAAATTTTTACATTTACTTTTATGATTTATGTTATGTGATTTTAGAAACAAATAGATACCTTACTTATAGATTATCTTCAGAAGACTTAGTTATCTTTTATAAAAAAATAACTGACAGATTCAAATGATTTCTTGTATTTGGAGAGGATTTTGTTACATTTGTGGCTGTTTTTTTTGTTTGTTTGTTTTTTTTTTTTTTTTGAGACAGAGTTTTAGTTTGTCACCCAGGCTGGGGTGCAATGGTGCAATCACAGCTCACTACAACTTTGACCTGCTGAGCTCAAGTAATCCTCCTGCCTTAGCCTCCAGAGTAGCTGGGACTACAGGCATGCACCATCACACCTGGCTAATGTTTTTATTTTTTGTAGAGATGGAGTCTCACTGTGTTCCCCAGGCTGATCTGGGACCCCTGGGCTCAAGTGATCCTCCTGCTTTGGCCTCCCAAAGTGCTAGGATTACTGGCACAAACCATTGCCAGGCATGAGCTGCCCTAGTTTTGGCATTTTTATATTAATGGTGTCTTAATGTTTATCCTTAGCCTTGGTGTCACTCTTCCCCATAATATATGTGTGTTTAATAGTAACTGAAATTTAGGTTTTTTTTTTCCTCCATGTGCATAATTTCTTGGACATTATATCAAGTTAAGCTATTTCTCAGGATTCTTTAAATAGTTTCTGTGTTATCCATTCCTACATCCATTCTCTTGAAACTACTCTTGCAGAATAATAATATTTATTGGATTAATGTGTATGAAAGCAGGTCAACCACCCATGAACTCTGGATTGACAAAACCAATGGAATTCTCCTCATTTTCATTCTGCATAAAATTATGCAGTCCAATGGTTAAATTCTATAGTTAGTGGTAATATACTCTCCCCTCCATGATGATTTAAACCATTCTCTTGATTAAAAGATGCATAACAAGAACCTTCATATGGTTCCAGGCAAAATGGATTATAAATAAATATAATCTTATGCCTCTGCATGGACTCTGACTTTGGTCAGTCTTCCTTAAGCTGAGTACGTAGCAATCTTTAAGAAAACAAACAAACATACAAACAAACAAACAAACTCAGATGCTGGGTGTGGTGGCTCATGTCTGTAATCCCAGTACTTTTTGGAAGCCAAGGCAGGAGCCCAGCCTGGGCAACATGGTGAAATCCCATCTCTACAAAAAATACAAAAATTAGCTGGGCATGGTGGCACACACCTGTGGTCCCAGCAACTCGGGAGGTCGGGATAGAATTGCATGAGCGCAGGAGGTCGAGGCTGCAGCAGTGAGCCATGATCACACCACTGCACTCCAGCCTGGGTGACAGAGGGAGACCCTCTCTCAAAAACAACAACAAAAGCCCACAACAACCTCAGACAGTCAATCTAGAAAATTAGGTTTCATCCTTAACATGTGTAATCTGTTTATTCTTCCTCCAAACCATATCTAGGATTCAAATTCCTCTTTGCACTGTATCCATTGCCAATGCGGTAACTCAAATTATTAGCACTCCCCACGTTGGCCACTGCAGTAAACTTAACCAGACTTCCTGTTTTCACTCTTTGTCTTTTTGAATCCTCTCGCCTTGCAACAGCTACAGTGGTGATTATGAGCCATAAATTCATTCATAAGATTTCCTTTTAAAAAATCTTTCAATGGCTTTTCATTGCACTGATAATAAAATTCAACTTCCTTAACATAGCCTGAAAAGACCCCGCATAAAGTGGAATGCACCTCACCTCCTCTCTCAAAACTCTTCGGTTATTCTTCCCCTTTTCATTCTTCCTGCCACACTGGCATTTCTCCAGTTTCTCAAACAGACTACGTCCTTTCTTTCCGCAGATGTTCTTAAAAACTGGCCAGTGGATCTCTGTTCTCTTTGTTCTTGAATTTTGGAATTCCTACTCATTTTCCAGTCTCTGCTTAAATGTCTTTCCTTGAATGCTAAAATTAAAATCAGTTCTTCAAGTCTGCTCCATCCTATATCACCCTGTTCTTTCTGTTGCACTTTGCACAATTTATAATAACATCTTTATTTGCAAGCCTGTTTGCTCCATGACCATTGTCCTTCATGAGACCATCAGCTTGCTGAGGGCAGGGCAGGGCAGGCCTGGCCACATTGACTGGCATGTACTGCCAGTACCTGGTTATTCAACAAATAGTCCTGAATGAATTCTTAATGAATGAGTACTCACTAGGCAGGAATGCTTTTGTATACATTATTTTTGTTACTACAGGCTCTCTTATTCACGGAATTCCTCTAGATGCTTTTCCAATAGAATATTTCCTTCATTTTAAGCTGCATTTTGCTTGATGTCAGTGTTCCAGAGTTTTACTATGTAAGGTGTTACAATCTCATTTTCTTGTACAATGCACGTCTACATTTACTTATTCTTTTCATTTAATCTGGAACATAAAACGTTAATATTGTTGGCATTTCCACTTTACAGATGAGTAACTTGAATCCCAGAGAAGATCGTTTTTTGCTTGACATTATGTGACTTTTAAGGTCGTGTAATGAAGGCAGGGTCTACCGTTTGGACTCCCACTTTGGTGTTTACTCCAGGTTATTAGGTAGGGAAAATAAGGTTTAATCTTTTTTTTAAGAACATTAAATTAGAAATCTAGAAATTTGAGCTCTAGTTTAGTTTTGCCAGCATCCATCTTGTTGACCTTGATGACATAAGGTAAACTTTTTGTCTGTTATTATATTAATTTGGTTGATTACAGCAGTTCGGAATTGAAAGTTCTCAGTTTATATAATTACATTATTGTATAATATAATATAACATAAGGAATTGGTATCTTTAAGTCACTCAAATTAACCTCCATATTATGGAGTGAGGAGAAAGGATTCTACTATAGCATTTCAGGAGCATAATATATATACAGCATTGAGATTTCTGTGGCCATAACTCATAACACTATGGAGAATGTAAAATAAAATTTGGATCGGTATCCTATCAACTTTATTATGTATCACTTTTCGTATTCTTACCCTTGCCCAAAAAATTCCCCTAAACTTATATCAACAAAAATATCTTTTGTGATGTTATATCCTTGTTTAATACCTTTTTATTCATCCTCATATGATAGTCCCTCAAATAATATGTATTCTCTGTATCTGAGCTGTTTTACATAGTATGTTCCTTGGATTATACTATAAACCCTTTGTGGCAGGGACCTTGTCTTTTTATATGCTCTATAAAACACCATGCATACCTAGAGAATTTTATGAATAATAATAAAAAGGAGGCAAAAAAAGCTTTCATCAGCAGTGTTTTATTTTGCATGTGAATTTAGAGATGAATTCATACCATTGTCCATATTTCTGGAGAAATAGCTGCTTATATTACAAAAGTTGACTATGAAAAAAGCGTGTAATATTAAATCTGAAAATTTACATTGCTGGTATAGAAAAAATAAATGAAGCAATACAATTTGCTTTTTCCTGCCCATTATAAAATTATTGCCAAGTCTGGCATTTGGTTCATAAAATCAAACATTTTCTAACACAGCTGTGCATGAGGAAATGAAATACGGCAGGTATAAGAAACCACCTGTTTGCCAGAACAGGAGTTTCAAAAAAGATAAACAGCAGAATTTTACATGAATCCCTGTTGAAGACCTATTCCGCTATTAATACTAAAGCCTTAACACTTATTCTTCAAACAGGTGTTTTGCATGTGAATTGAAGGCTGAATAAGTCCATGGACGATTCATTAGTAAACACCATTGTTTTTTTATTCAGTACACAAGATGATATTGAATACAACTGTCAAAGATAATTTTCCAACCAATTCAGTTTTAAAATCTAAAATTATAACAAACCGCAAATTCCTGTTTATTCCAAATGCTCTCCTTTCCCTTCTTTATCTTAGTTTCAAAACTCTCATGAACTTGACAGTGTTCTCCCTTGATGAAGAGAAAGTCTGAAATATGCCATAAATCATACTGAGCTACCAGAGAAATTCAAATTGCTGTAAGCACAAGTGCCGAGGGACCGCTTATACACTGCCTGAGCCATAATGCAACGTTCACAACGAGATCATTGCATCATAATCTCATTCTGACTGTGATTTGCTTTGTGTGTATGGGGCTCAAATGTCAGAGAGAGAGACAAGAGTGATTATCAGGTTAGATTGCTCTCCTATTTTAGGTTAAACAAATGATCAGAAAAATACATTAGCCCGTATAAAATATTTCAGAATTAAAAACTTCTCCAAAGATTTCTCTGCATGAGACATTTCTTAATATGCTTTATCTAGGTAGATTTAACACCAGAAGTTCTAGGAATAGTTGAGAGATCTTTTAAGATCCTTTTTCTTCTTGTTTACTAAGTGTTAGTAAACTCTTTGCACCCTAAACACCAAGCTTAAAGAGATGTCAAACAACAAAAAACTTCAGAATATTTCTAATCAATGTAGAAAATGTATATATGGAAAAATCCTGGTGAAATTATTATTATACTCATATGATACGTTTTTGTGTTATGTTAATGTGTTGAATCTTCGCCAGTGCGTATGTATGTGTATATGTATGTCTCTGTGATTTATACAGATGCTCTCTCTTTAAGATTTATGCTTGGCAATTATGAGATGCTTTGTAGTTTGTTCTCATATATAATAGTAGGAAATTACTAAAAACAAAACAAAACAAAAACTAGATTTTCCCATGTCTTTACTTGAACGAGGGGTAGAAACATCACTTTGAATCAAATAGTCATGACCATCGTAACGTTCGTATTCTGTATGACAGTAGAATTCTGTTCAGTAAAGCGAATATAAACATTTTTGTACAATGCTCTATAAAACATACAGATATCCCTGTTTTAATGTCCAGTTCTCATTTAATATCAGATCAGATAGATATTATATTCTAGTTCTATTTAGTGGTTAATAGAACCTAATTATGTTGTCCAGCATCATCTTTCCCACTTGGAAATTCTAGGAAGGTGACCACATCCATTGCAAACAAGAACACTTTTTTTTTTTTCTATCAATGTAGTTTGCCTCTTAGTTTTATTTTATAGTATTGTACCTTATCTTAATGAATTGCAAATAAGAACACTTTTTTTCTATCAATGTAGTTTGCCTCTTACTTTTATTTTATAGTTTTGTATCTTATCTTAATGAATTGGGCATACTTTGGAACAAAGTTGAATATTAGGTTCTTCATTTCAAATTTATAAAGACTATGTCATTTCTCTGTGATATATGATGTCCTTCGAGAGTTTCTGTAAGTGTATTTTTAAAAATGAGAATGTTTCCTTTTTTTACTGACTACTATCCAGAATGGGTTTTTAATAATAAAATTTTTTATATTTATCAAGATAAAAAGTCAACTTCTGGCTGGGCGCAGTGGCTCACGCCTGTAATCCCAGCACTTTGGGAGGCTGAGGCGGGTGGATCACCTGAGGTCTGGAGTTTGAAACCAGCCTGGCCAACATGGTGAAATCTCATCTCTACTAAAAATATACAAAGTTAGCCGGGAGTGTTGGTGAGCACCTGTAATCCCAGCTACTCAGGAGGCTGAGGCAGGAGAATCACTTGAACCTGGGGAGTGGAGGTTGTAGTGAGCCAAGATCGCGTCTGGGCAACAAGAGCAAAACTCTGTCTCAAAGAAAAAAAAAAAGTCAACTTCTAAGGGTTTTAACTTTTTAACTAGTTGTGTTTACTAAAACAAATGACTAATATTTCATAAGTCTGATTCATTCAGTCTATAAATCTTTCCTATTTATAGTATGTACACAGCACCAGGAAAACATCAACATATATTCTTAATATTCTTATCCACATATCACACGGATGTTTGTGTGTTTATATGTATGAACTAAAATAAATTGCAATGATGACCGTATGGTGACAAAAAGAGAAAGATCTGTTTTCTGGACTAGAGATATGGATGATGTGGATTTTTTTTTCTATGTATATTTTTTAGTCTCCATAGTTCTCTAGAACTAGGCACATAATAATAAACTTCATATTAATCTATCATATTTATTGGTGGTTTAGAATAAATTTTATACTATTGCTGATGTTGCTTAATATATTTATTATAAAATTATACTTGCTTAAAAGGAAGGATTATTACTTTTCTCCTTTCACGGCTTAGAACAAAGCAAAAGAAAGTAAACAAACCAAAAATATCAGTTCATGTATCTTTTGTCCATTTGCATGTTGGGTAGAGTTCCTGTTTTATCTTCCTCAGTTATGCAATGTCTTCATAAGGAGAGATACAATTATCTTTATATCCTCAAACTATGCCCATATATTCTATAGTATATACTCAGGAAATTCTTTATGGCCAGTGCATGTAAAGCTTGCAAAAGCTTCTATTCTCCTATTGGCACAGAGCATGAAATAATTATTATAAAAAACAGAATGAATTTGCCATTCTCAAGCCCATACATTTTTCCTTTTGAAGTATCATTATACTTCAGTCCTTATTAATTCTAGAATAATTTAGTTTTAGGATTAATTATAAGTGAACAGATATACCATATTCCTAATTTGGAATATTATTCACTGTGGAAATAAGTTGAGACATTCAGAAAATGATATGTTAATCTATTGGTACTTGAGGACTTGAGAGTAAAGTTTTTTTAAGAATTTCTAGTAGCCATATGGTAATAAATGCTGTCTAAAAGTCTAGTATGGAGTGAAAGCTTCACCAGACTATTGATATGATAGTCTAGTTAAGGTCAGAAGCTCAGAGTTTTTATCCATGCCCTTTTATATGCTACTTATGTTCTTAACAAGCCAATATATTCATTTTCTCTTTTGTAATGGGTACATGATGGACATAATAACATCTTGTTAATAGTTTTGATAGAAGAAATGAATTTTAATGTGTATTAGTCTTTTGTAAGTGGATTTGTTTATATATATGCTAGATGTTATTATTACCCACATGATTTAAATCTGTATCCATGAAAATATACATACTGTTCAGGAAAAATATTTTTCTGATGTGTATATAAAAATGATTTGCAAGGGATTCACTTGCAAATTCAGCATTCTCTCTCTTAAGGTTAAATTCATGAGGATGTATATCTTACCCATTTTATATATATATATACACACTGTACTCTCTATTACAAATATGCCTAATTCATAATCTACATCTTTCTCATTAATATGGAAATTATTATAGAGCATCATGATTGTGAATTAATACTTATTGCTTAATCGTTCTGGACATCAGTATCTTCTTTCCTAAACTGAGGGAATAAATGCAGTCACTTTCAAACTTTCTCATTGTTTAAAAACTTTTATTTTTCATGACACTGTTCCTTTGAAACTGATACAGCTGACAGGCAGTCTGAATTTTGTTGGTATCTTTCAATTTATCATGTTTTAAACACTCCACAAAGTCCCAGCCCAGAAACAGGAACATATGTGCTGTTGCTCATGATAATATTTGTGTATGCTCAGTGAAACAAGTTTACCATAACTTAGTAGTCACTTTCATCAAGAGAATTTTTCCTGGTGGTATTAAAACACAAAGACTACTATCACACTAGTCTTTAAGGGGAAAAAAATAAATAAAACACAAATAAACAAGCTCCTAAGAGACAAATCTCATTCACATTTGCTGATGATTAGAGGTACACTTGGCTTTGAAAGTCATGCCCATTTAACACAGTATTTTTAAAAGACTTACTTTTTTCCATGTAACAGCGATATCAGAAATGCATTTCCTTGAGTTACTTTGAAAAAAAAATTTAGAATTGTTACATGGTTTAGTACCCGTACAATCTAACTGTCTTTACTGAGATCATAGCATATAAGGTACAATGTTTTATACAAAACAATAATAAGCCTGTATACATGAATTTAAAACAGGAATTTTTAAATATCAAATAGAAGAAATGCAACGTAAGGATTAAATTATCATATTGTAAAAAGTTATGCAGGTGAACACCTTGTTATTACAAGTATAAAATATAGCCTGAATAAATCTATGAAAAGCTCTTTTTTAAAGTGCAATTATTTCCTGTAATGTGTAGTTTTTCCTGTCCCTTATGTTTATTTTAATTTTAATATGAAAGAAATGATCATCCCATTTTCTTTGAAAATGGTATAAAGGTAAAACCACAAACCTTTTGAAAGTATTCCTTTGTTCCCAATCGCATGAGTGTTGTTGGAACAAAATTTTACCACCTGCCAGAGGCTTTAAAAACTAAATCAAAAGGCTCACTACTTCAAAATGCTCAAACTAAAGGTAGGCTTCTGGATGAAAATGTAATGACTAGATCATTCTCATCATACATTTATTACAGTGCAGCAGAATTGATGGATCTTTTGCTACCTTTCACTAGAGAATAATTCATAAATGAAGATGAAAATATTTAAATCATGAATAGCTATTTTATTCCCTCATTCTACCTGTTAGGGATCTAACATTTAGGGTGTCTCACTATGTTCATATTAAAACTTCCCAATAGAAATAGAGAGGAAAAAGGTGAAGTATTTTTCACACTAGTTAAAACAATTCAGTGTTGGCATGCTTCATTAACTGTTTGCATACAAGAGAAAAGTGCTTTCTGATGAAGTGGAAAACCAACTTGGGACCAATTTTCCACAACATAAATTCAACACTCATTCTACCTCCTGATACCTTTGTATTCAAAGTATCAGGAAGATTTTTTATATCTGCCATACCAGTAATCATTTAATACTTCTATTTTAGATTCTGAAATCCTTGAAAATAGTTCTATTGTAGATTCTTTATTTCCTGAGAATAATTTTAAGATGAACATCTACTAATATTTTTTTCATAAATGTGAATTCATTGAATTGACAGTTATCAAACTGATTTAGAAAGAATTCTTATCATGTAAGGAACATAATAAACAGTGTGTTAAAATGGACAGCTTAAACAAAATCTTATTCACATTCAATTTCATTCTGTTTCTCATTTCTCTCTATATAAAATATTTGTAAATAGATATAGATGTGTATATACATTCAATACATAGTTAAGCAGCATAATGAATGTGATGTATTAAACATTATTGCAAGTCTAGTCATAGAATATCATTTATTACAGTACTAGCAGAAAAATAGTACTCTAGTAAATTAGCAAAAGAAGTGAGTGCCAATTTGAAACACCATTGTTGATCACTGTATCACAACAGTGTAGCTTCAGTGAGATAGGTGAGTCACTATGCCAGTTCAACATATGATAGCTGCAAAGTGCCATCAAACACAATGAAGTCATCCACAGTCCCTACAGAGTCTAAGTTATTATTCAGTTTATTACATAGTGTTTTGTCTTCATCAGCAATGTTCAACAATCACTTTCAATTACACGGGGTGAGAATCTGGGAGACTGTCTTCACTTCTCTATGGTTGTAAATTCATATTTTCTAGACTCTGCATGGGGAAAGAAAAAGGACATAATAATATTTTTATTTTCATAATAAAAGTAAGACTTATTGAAGAGGGAGAATCTTTCATTTTTCAGAATATCATAAAATATTTCTCTTTTAATGAATTGCTGTGAGCCAATGTTTTTGTTGAAAACATTCTTTGATAAAAGCTTAAAAATGATATAAGCATACACGTTTTATTATATGAAAAGTAATCAATTATAAATATTCACACTGTGAAGCATTATTTTATCACATTTAATATATTCATTCATTATGTTATTTAAATTTTATTTCATTAAAACTTGGTGTATTATTCACACTAAACCAAGTGATCTTATTGTGATTTCATAAATAGAAGTTGCTCATACTCAAATATATCTTTTGATATTAAAAATAACATCTTGTTATTTCATTTGTTTCTTTCAAATATAATATCATATTAAAATACATTAGTTGTATCGTTCAAGCTAAGAATATATTCCTGATATGAAGAATATGTTGAGTAGTATAAGTTTAATATTTTAAAAATGTAATTATTGATTCAGTGAACTAAATATATTAAACATATAAAACATTAGATTCTTTTAATATACAGGCATAATCATCTTTATGGATTTTTCCTGAAATGTTTTATGTAAATCAAGAGTTTTATCTAATCAAGTTTTAAGTGAATCCACTACTTAGAAAATATTTTAATATAATGCATTTTCTTTTTTTTATCTTTTTTATTATTATTATTATTATTATTATTATACTTTAGGTTTTATGGTACATGTGCGCAATGTGCAGGTAAGTTACATATGTATACATGTGCCATGCTAGTGTGCTGCACCCACCAACTCGTCATCTAGCATTTTCTTAAAGTGAACTACATCTATAGTGATTTTGAAATTCAAGCCATTTTGCATAAATATTCCTTATGCATGTATACATTTATAGACCACTTTATCAATGGGGGAATAAAAACAACTGAGACCAAGAGAAGTGTTTCAGTTTACACGTAAACTAAATGAGACCACAGGAGGTGTTTTAGTTCCCTGTTTGCTAGTTTGATTAAATTACTGACATGCAAAAGAGATCCTTTGAAAGTCCCTTTGTTTTGATTTATTAGCAGAATATGATGCTAGAGCTGATAAGATAATGCTTTTGATGTAGCAGGAGATAAATGAGAAATAGCTCCATTGCCATGTGACACCTGGGTTCTCTAAGGTGTCTAGTTTCACTCTGTCCATCTATTGGCTGAGATAACTTCCATTTAGATACTGAGAGTTGAGCTCAGTTAAAATACGTTTTTATATTTTTGTTTCAGTTATGTCACCTTCATTAGTTTTAATTCCTAAAAAGACCGTATTATTGGAAGCTTATAAAGTCGTAATTTCTACACTTGGAAAAGTAACATTTAACGGTTTGGTTTCATGAGAAATTGTCCATTCTTCTGAGTGCATGGTAATGGTATTAGATGAGTTATAATCAGTCGTCCATCTGGAGTGGTTCTTCTGTTGGTCTATTGAATATCAAAGTAGTGAAGTTCCACTGTGGAAAGTTGAAAAATTTAGCTTGTCTGTTTTTATTTGTCTGTTAGGATATTTAGTTCATTTTTACTTAATCACTTGATTTGATGTTTCTTGATTCAATAAGTATTTTTATAGTAAATATGTGCTTAGGTTTTAAAGCACATTTTAAAGTGTGAGATAAATGAAAAATTAACCAATTGGAAAATAGGATTTGAAAATATCAATAATCACTGAAGTTTGTTAAATTACATGAAGTGATTTTTATATTGCATTTTATTATTCATTAAATATGACATCAGTAAACTTTATTCGTAGAGTTTTGAAAAAATGCATTCATTGTATAAGTCAAATTTTGTGAATGTATCCCATCAAGCGCCCCACAATGTGACATAATGGCATAAACTAGAAGAGACTAACTAGATATATCTTCACAACAGTTATATTCAGCATTGATGAAAACTTCAATATTATCAAAGTTACCCTCACACTCCCTTTTGAAAATACAAACAGGCCTTTATTCTCCTTTACAATAAAGAAACAATAACTTGTAATGTTCATAATTTTATTTACATGGAGCATAATATAGGTATCACATACAAAATTTAGGTTAATTAAAGCATAAATTTTCAACTAATGTAATGTATCCCACATATATATCTATTTTTCTTGATAGGTAATTTATATAAAATATTATTTGTTGGAGTATCTATCCCATTTAAAACTGGCCAACATATAATATTTTAAAATTGGTTATTTGTATAAACTAGACACTATTTTATCGTTTCGTGTGACACAGAAAAGAGAACAAATTATACATATACAGAGGTATACATACATATACCTCTGAACATGATGGAATTTTTTAGCTATGCTATCACAACGCTGCAGACAGGTGGTTTATTTTCCTAAAATAAACACTGAAAGTGATGCACAGCCCAGCCACTCAATGCACGCATTTAACACTCACCAGGAGGGAGGTTTGGTGTACTGAACACACTAAGTTTTAGATCTCAGAAGGGGCTTTACAACCTGTGGTGTAGGCACACTTCTTTGAGTAGAAACTATGTCATTAAAATACTGCCCTCTTACAGTGACTTTAAACTAGGGTAGTTGCAGTTGTTTTTAGTCTGTACACAGCATGAGAAGCATTTTGGTATTTTCCTGGAGTAATCCATCATTGGTATACATGTCCTAATGGGGGAAACCAGTTTCTTCATGAAAAGTAATACTGATTTTAATCCAATATGTCAAAAAAATTCAATTTTTGCAAAACAAAGAAAAAAGCAATGATTGTGGTGACTGTTACATTCTGTATGTCACTACCAAATTGTAGACAAAAATTATTAAACAGAGAAACTGATCTTAATTTTATTACTTCAATAGCCAATTAAGTAGTTAATTTAAGTGGTTCTCTGTGAATAAAAAGAAAGCAACATAATTGAATAAAATGTATTTTACTAGTTAAAAATATTCAAGTAGCTTATTTTGGCATCACAGAAACACATTCTCAATGAAAACATTGTGTATTGTATTATTAACTCACAGCATATGATCTCCATTTCTGCCTCCCTAGATTTCTCTCCCCCTGGGATAGTAACGATGTGGACTCACACATTTATTATATTAATTAGAAATCACTACCTAATATAATTATTCTGGCATGCACATGGTGAGTTCTGAAAATATTATTGACAGAATTTCTCCATTTAACTCTGGTGTTAAAAAGATTTGCATGTCTAAAACAGCCTTGATTAGATATTGTTTTTGACGACTCTGCTCAGTGTTTTACTAGATGCACATTAAGCATGAGGACTTTTAGCACGTCTGAAGTAACATCTGCTCTGTCTTTTTGTTGCTGGGTTCATGGTATAATTAGCTCTATATTTCACCAAATACAATTTTGCTCCCATGGCGGACAAAGCAGCATGAAGAAAACATAAATAATTGCAGATTAGAGAAACAGAAGGCAAAGTGGGTGTAGATGGCTTTGATAAAAAAGAGTTAAGGAGAATAGAAGGTCAACTCATTATTAAGAAAAAAAGGAGGCAGTTAAAATTAGATATGGTCTTTGTAATTAAAGAAAACACACACAGATTTTCCTTCTAACAATGTTTTCTATTTGACTAAATAACTTAGTGACTTGCAATGATGTAGTTTATTTTATATTTACTTAGAAAACACTTTAAGAACTGTGCATGCTTGGATACACAAAATAAAATTTAATTATTAAAGGAAATGTTGAAAAGATACAGGAAATTTTGTGTTGCTTTCCAGAATGTAAAACATATTTTTTGATAGTGCCATATTTATAGAGTCAAATTAGCTCAATGTAGCCAGCTAGTCAGGTATCCATAGCCTGATATTCTGATTTTACTGTGACTTCAATTAACAATTAGTCAATATATTTGCATGAGCCAAGGGTATTCAATGCATACTATTGAATGTTTATTAAATTTGTAACTGTTTACTGTATGAAAATATCTAGCTCACTCATGCCTCATTGTTTAGCATTACACAAATTACATAAAAGAATATTGCATAATATATATAAAATATGTACGAGAGTCAAATGTTGAAATAGTATATTCTGGCAACACATAACATGGGTTATTGTACTATTTTAAAATATGCTATATGATCAGTGGTTACATTAGTTTCATAGATGTGAAATGTAATTATTCTTATCTTTTACTTTTAGACTACAAACTGTAAAACATTTTGACCTGATAATAGAGTACTGACATTTACTTTATTTCAATCAGAAAAAAAGTCCTCA
Source organism: Pongo abelii (assembly GCF_028885655.2). Taxonomy (NCBI): domain Eukaryota; kingdom Metazoa; phylum Chordata; class Mammalia; order Primates; family Hominidae; genus Pongo; species Pongo abelii. The sequence continues at coordinate 77,261,464 of NC_071999.2, read as the reverse complement.
GAAATCTTTAAAACAAAGTATAAGTTTTCATTTTTGTTTTGTTTAGAAAAAAGACGGGCAGAGATTTTGTTCCTACAGGTGTTCCTCCAATAGCACAGAATAAGTAAGAATACAGAAATGTATCCTACTTCACTCTATATCTGAAGCATAAAATTCATATTAACTAGAACAATACAAGGCAAATAAAAGAACAGAAAGCAAGAAAAAGTCGTAAATTACTATGTAGTGATGCGCTGAAGACAGTTTCATAAATATTATAAAAATTTTTTTCCACTACATGTTTTCCTGTTGAAGAAAAAGAGACAAAATATTTCTGTAATATGAGTATATTTTTCATATAGATAGCAAGTTTAAATATATTAATCCCACTGATAATATCTGGGAGATTTTGCCATATTCCTCTGAACTCCAGATGTTCTTGTCCAGCTTGCTTCAGGCAGAGAAAGAGATCGAAGAGGTTCAAGGACACATGTAAATAAACCATTTCCAGAAGACAAGTGCCACCAAAGAACATTGCGTTATTCACCTATTAATTATTTGGTTTTCTTTTATCTTTGTTAGATAGATAGAGAATAAAAAGCAAATCCTACTTTGGCACAGATATGAATATTTAAATGGCATTTTTTTTCCGGAAGTATGGAACCTGAGTTGAAAGAGACCATATGATTGAACAAGTTATTAGAATCTTCTGGAGAGATTAAAAAAAAAATAACTGGAGTTACACTGGACCAATAAAATTATAATCTCTAAGGGTGAGGGCAATGTATTGAATTTTTTTTTTTTGTTTCAGGTGATTCTAATGAAAAGTCGGTTTTGAGAATGACTTAATTCTAGTCTAATTACCTTTTCATGTTTGAGTCCTCTTTATATACTTTTTTAAAATATAAACTTGAAAACCATTAGTTAATGTCATGTCCATTATACCATTCCATCTGTGGATAACTTTGACTGTTAGAAAGAATTTATGTAAATTATGCATAATGGCCATTCACAATGTGAGAGTCCTTTAGGTGTTAGAAGAAAACTGTAGTGGATCCTTGATTTTTATTGTGCTCATTTTCTGGCTATTTTATATATAAAATGATTTCCTGGATCCTTCTTTTATAATTATATAAATATGCATGTATACTTGTATATATGCACATGACATATATTATAATGATATAACATATAATCATTGTAGTTATAAGGACAGGTAAATCAAATTATACAGAAAGACTTTATTTAGTTAAATATATCCACCTATATCTCAGGATTTAGGCATATATAGTGTGAAAAATTAGAAAAGCTTTTTATTCCAAGTTTTAGTCCAGCCAGTAGTAGTGGCTTACTTATGTGGCCATTATTTCTGAATGAATATAACTTTTGTTTATGCTTTGCAGTATTTTGAAGAAAGGAGCCAAGAACTTGAAAGTTGTCTTGCCTTTGGCAAGCTAGTGTCTAGAAGGATTTTCATCTACTAATTTTGAGTTCTAAATCTGTGATCTTTCTACATCAGAGTGTCTTTCCTATTGGTTATATTGATCAAGCATATCTGAATATTTTAGTTGTATTTGGTGATAAACAATTATAGTTCCTCTTTCTGTGAGTTTCAAATAACTAATCAAGACATTGAGATATTGCCATATGATTTTTTTGGCCCTATTCCTTAATACCAGGGACCATGATTTGATACTAAAACTGAAAATTATGGTAAAGATATTTATTCTGCTTTCTCATATCGGTTATTTTGCATCTTCATTATTCAGAGGCATCTCACATTATATCTGTGTCCTCTAAATTATCTTATGTGTGCGTGTGTGTGTGTGTGTGTGTGTGTAGAAATGTGTTTGTGTGTATGAAGAGGTAATACAAAAAGGAAAGTCTTTTTATATACATGTAAAAAAAATTAACATTAGCATAATTAGTATGAAATCAATGAGAGGGTTATTGACCATTTCCCATGTTAATAAGGTTACTGATTCAAAATAATGTAAATACAGAAAGTAAGGAAGTTTATCATTCAGCGGAATTAAAGTCAATTTTATTATGTGCATATATAACAAGATACAGGTGGAGAGATGTGTATTAATTGACTTTTCCTGCTCTACAGTTCCAATTCAAGAAGTGCACAATATAGCTTTGAGTGTCTCTCTTAAAACCCTGAAGATGGCATATAAGTAAATTAGATACAAAACTATTTGTAGCTATTGGTTCTGTTCAGAACAAGGGAAGAAGATGCCATTTTTCTACCCTTGGAAGCCCAGGAATTGTTTAACAGCATTTCCATTGTTCAGGTTGTATAATTCATAAACCTCTTTAATACCTGAATTACATACATTTAATGAAATTTTACCCCTAATTCGTTTGATTTAGCTAAATGCTTGCCTTTAATTTTGGGTCAGAGAATTTTAGCAATTTTTTCTGAGGTAGTATTAGATTATTTAAAACGTGAATAGTGCAGTCCCATCATTCTGTTAAAACTCATTTTTTAGATGAATGCTCAGATGTCTTTTCATTTATATCATCAGCATGAGGCTTAAAATTATAATAATTTTATCATGCTTTGACTTATTTTATCTTTAGTTTTTATAGTAAACTTTTGTGGTTTAGAAAAATGACATGTTTAGAGCTATATCCTTATATAAATAAGAGATTTATCCAAATATAAGAAGAACTCTGTAAGACCTAGACACTTTAAAAAAGTTAGAGCTGACCCTGATTTGAGAATAAACAAAATATAAAAATAACTAGCGTAAAGTTTTGCTAAGATTATGCTGCTTTGCAAATGTGGAAAATCACCAGATTTCTGGTGCCCAAGAGTATCTTTCCCACATGATTTTCACCATCGCCGAGGGACAGTCTGTTGACTTGCAAGTAGAACTATTAAATAGGTTTTCTATTTTGAACATGTGATAAATGATAGTTCAATTTGAAATATGGCTGCAAATATAAATTTTCAAATACAGAGTGGTTTAAATAGGCTTTTAAGGACTGGCAACTCAATCATGGCCCAATTGAGCATTATTTTAGGGGAAAATTTATGATGTAAATCATGAGTGGTTTATATACATTTTCTACATCACAAAAGAGTGTATAGAATCAAAAAATAAGAATCAGGCTGGGCGCAGTGGCTCACGCCTGTAATCCCAGCACTTTGGGAGGCTGAGGCGGGTGGATCATGGGATCAGGAGTTCAAGACCAGCCTGACTAACATGGTGAAAACCCGTCTCTACTAAAAATACAAAAATTAGCCGGGCGTGGTGGTGCACGGCTGTAATCCCAGCTACTCACGAGGCTGAGGCAGGAGAATCATGTGAACCTGTGAGGCAGAGGTGGCAGTGAGCTGAGATTGCGCCACTGCACTCCAGCCTGGGCGACAGAGCTAGACTCCATCTCAAAAAAAAAGCATCGTTAAATTTTAAATTGCAAGATTTATCAAAATATTCATACTGTGTCTTCAGTTTTAGGGTTTTCCAGGTCCCATTACTGTGGTCCAATGAAACAAAATTATAGCTAGTGCATCTTAATATAAAGGGTTTAATTTTATTTCTCTTTTTTTCCTATCTTATTTCTGCCTATTTTTTTTTTTTTTTTTTGACGGGGTCTTGCTCTGTTGCCCAGACTGGAGTGGAGAGGAGCCCTCTGGGCTCACTGTAACCTCTGCCTCCCAGGCTCAAGCAATCCTCCCACCTCAGCCTCCCATATTTTTGTTTTCTTTTTGGTAGAAACGTGGTTTCACCATGTTGCCCAGGCTACTCTGGAACTCCTGGGCTCAAGCGATATGCCCACTTCAGCCTTCCAAAGTGCTGGGACTACAGGCATGTGCCACCACGCCCGGCCTGCCTTTCTTTCAACAAAACAATTACCCTCTTGTTAATAATAGGGCCTCCAATTTTTTGAGCACTTACTAGGGACAAGATGCTGAATTTTACTTGTGTGACTCAACACAATGTAACAGGAAGGTAGGGACAGTGATGATCATCTTTTGACCTAGTAGGGAACTGAGGCACTGAGAGACCAAATCAATTCCCCAAGCCCACTGATTTGAATTCTGATTGGATGCCAGAGTCTGGAGACAACCCCAGGGTGCACTGATGTGAGCCCCATGGCGAAATCAGACTGAGGGAGGCAGAGAAGGGGTTTCAGTAGAGGACTTTTCCAACAATGTTTGTCTTTACTGGGAAATAAATTGTGTGCATTTAAGCCCTTGGGCCAAATGGTAGGTACTGTATAACACTACTGTGTAAAAACACATGTACAGCTGTTTTATTTCTTTTTCATTTCTATTATTTTTAAATTAAAAAAATTGTGTATACTTATGTACAGAATGATGTGTTGAAATATGTGTACATTGTGCAATGGCCAAGTTAAGCCAGTTTACGTATGCATTAATTCACGTTTAACATTTTCTTGTGGTAAGAACACTTAAAATCTACTCTTATAGTGACCTATTGTTATTTCATAATAGACAATTTGACCTCAAATAAATATCATGAGGTTCTAGCTCAGGAAAACCCTCAATTCACGCTACATCACAAAAATCATAGCTTATTATACCAATTCTTAGAAGTAAACCATTGAATAATTTTGAAGTGACTGGCTTGAGTGACATTTATCACTTCAAATACCAGTTTTCTTTCAGCTTGATTTAGACTTATATTTAATTAAATCTTTTGGAATGGAAATTAATATTAAATTTACATGCAATATATATTGGCCACCTGAGTCATCTTAGGCTATTTGTTGCACCCTCCTTTTATGCCCCCTCCAAGTCTTCAACCTCTCCTTGAGAGTCCTAGCTATATACCTATTTGCCCGCAAATTTTGAATGTATGATTTATGCTTCTATAAATTCAAATTGCTGTTTGTCTGCCAAAAATGTAATTTTCCCCTCATTAACCTACATTTCCAGTGTTCCGTTTTCTGTGGAGACCTTCCTCACTTGCATGTGTACACACTTGACCTATAGTGCTTTGTTCATACCTATAAAATAGCAAATGAAGATGTAGCCCTAATACAACTTGGTGAGATAATTTAACTATTTGAGGGTTAGGCTTTGTGATGACATTGTCTTGAATTTTCATAAAACAGTAATAGTCTTCCTTACATTATCCATCTCTTTGTTTATATGCTTTCTATAAGTCACATATATTTCTAGCACAATTATTACAAGTACAACGCATTAAACCATATATATGAACACAGTGCATATAAGCCAGACATTTCTACTTTGCTTCCAAAATCCCCAAAGTGTATAAATGCCATGGTATCTTTTTCTCTCCAGTAGGCTATTAGCACTTTGAGGGCAGAATCATGTTGTCTCCGTATTTTCCAGTATTTGGAGTAGTGACTCACACAGCATGCAGTGGTTACTCAGTAAATGAGTTAAATAAATAAACAGTTAATGAATAAGAATCCTGAAAACAAAGGAATACTAAGTAAGCTATTTTATATTTTCAAGATATACTATTTCTAGTGAAAACCTAAAAAATGAAGTATGAAATAAGTTCATAATTTGAGGCCATCTACTTATCCATTTTATTCTTCCAGAAATAAAAAAAATACATATATGTGAATGTTAGTGTCCCTACCTGTGGACCCTACCCTTCAAAATGGTGATTCAAGTAGGAGTTTAGTATGGGATATCACTTTAAAATCTCTAAAAAAATAAGTTCTTGGACCTCTTACCCCAACTCTGTTAATTCTTCATTTTTCTCATATTAGTTATTGGTAATTGCATTTTTCTACTTACAAACTGCATGTTTGTGTCCCTGCGGGATTCAAACCTTAATCTCAATGTGATAGTATTTAGAGGTGGGGACTTTGGGAAGTAATAAGGTTATGAGGGTACAGTCCTAATGAATGGGGTTTGTGCTCTCCTAAGGAGTGGGCAGAGAGGATACAAGGAGATGTTTGCAGTCGGCAACTCAGAAGAGTTTCCTCTTAGAACCTGAAATACTGGCACCGTAATGTCAGACTTCCAGCTTCCAGAATTGTGAGAAATCTATATTTGTTGTTTAAGCCAACAAGTCTTTGGGAATTTTTTTATAGCAGCCTGAACAAACTAAGACACTTGTTCATGCCTAAAACCTTGGAACCATCTCTGATTCTTCCCTCTGTTATACATCTAACATATCCACAGATCCACCTACTTCTTTCCTTCTCCATTATCACCTGCTGGAATTATCATGAAAGTCTCAGAACTCGATTCCAAGCTTCCTGCCTTCTTTTTGATGGTAGCCAGAGTAGTCTAGTTAACACAAATGTCAAATCAGGTAGTTTCTCTGCCTATAACTATCCCAAGGCTTCCTATTTCATAATCAGTGAAATAATACAAGTCCTTCCAGTAACCTACAATCCCTTCCATGATTGGGCTCCTGGATTCTTCTCTACTCTGATTGCCTTTCCTTCATCTCTCACCAAAACTCACCTCGAGCCAAACAGGCCTCCTTAACATTTCTCTAATATCCCAGGAATGCATCTGCCTTAGAGTCTATGCATTGTCCAGCCATCTTCTTGAGATCCTCTTCATCCAGAGATCCATATATTTTGTTCTCTCACCTCCTTCGAATGCTACCTTCTTATTAAGGACGTTTATACATAACCCTATTTTAGATTGCAACCTGTCTCCTCAATATGTAGATACTCCCTATCCTCCTTCCCTGTTTTATTTTTCTCCACAGCCCTTAACACAATCTGATATGCCATGTATTTTAACTAGTATATAATTACTAGAATGTCAGCCTTGTGAGGCCTGGGACTTTGTTGTCCACTTTGCTCATTGCTAATTCTAGTAACTAGAACAGTGCCTACAACTAATATTTGTTGAAAGAATGAATTAAGAGACATATGTTTTGAGGCACAAAAACATATGAAAAAATAATACTGCAAAACAGATTCAACCAAGAGAACTAGGGGCCGGTTTGTTGATATTTAACAAAAACATTAATGTTTCCAGAAAGACCTAAGGAGAAAAAAAGTCCTCAAAAATCTTTGCACTGAAAAAGTGATGATGAAACAGTTAAAACATTTATTTTCTAAATGTGACATGCTCTAGGAGCTACACATCACTTCAGCTCATGTTTACACATTATGTTACTATAACTGCTTAAAATGTAGGGATTTTTAATTGAATTTTATGGCTGGTCTACATTGTTGACAGTAATTTTTATGTTATAGCTTATGAGTTTATTCATAGAAGGATAGAGAGAAATTTCCATTGATGTAATAAAATATCTATAAAAGTAAAATGGTGATTCCTTAGTAGGTAGTTATATCTCTCTAAATCTCTGAGCACGCAATTATAAATAAATGCATTTTGAGAATGATTATTTTGTAAATTAAATAACTTTCTTTAAACATTAAGAATTGATGATATATTCCTAGATTTGTTACCTAAAGTATATATTTTACACAATTTCCTTTTAAAAATACCTTAGTAATATATTTACAGATAGAATCCCAAGACTTTCTAAAATTTTTTTATATTAGAGATGTCCATTTTCAAGTAGATTATTTTAATACACAGCATTTGAAAATAAGTTCAATGTTTATGTCTTTACTAATTAAATTTTATTTAAAACACTGAGTTATGAAAATACACATTTTATGTTTTTCTATATTATGTTAATATCTTTTAACTAGTTTTTAAAATGGCCAATATAGGTTTTTAATTGGAAATTATATTGTTAACTTATGCTTATCATAATCAACTAATTGATTGAAATATTTAAGATTTTATTTCCTTAGGAACATTTAGAATTTTAAATTTTCAGAAAATATACTTATTAGTCAACTTCAATATGAACCAAAACTTCACTTCTTCATTCTTCTTCATAGTTATTAATAGTCACTTAAGATATTTTACTTACTTCCTCATGGGAAATGATGATGAAAAATGGGAATGTTCCATTGTTATTGACCTTTAAAATCTCTTAAGTTAAGGATTATGAATACTTTTAGCTCAAAGCATACATAATCTTGCTATTTTCTTTTTCTTCTACATATTCCCACTCAACAGCATTTTCTTGAATTTTAAAATGGATAACATTCATTTGACATTTTGCAGTCTAAAAATTAAATTTTCATGCTTGCTTTGAATACATCTGGGAAACTAGAAATGAAATTTTGATAGAAATAAAAATGCCACTGGGAATATTATTGATTACCCAGAATGTGTGGCTTTCATTTACCAATTAAAACATATTAGCTAAGTCATCTGGAAATGGGTTGGCATCTATTCTTTCAATCATTAATATAATAGATAATTTAGATCCATTGTCTGTAAAACCTTTCAGATGATCATAAAATGTTAGAACATAAAAGATTTGATTAACTTTCTAGAATCTAGACAATTGGAACATCATTTTCAGAGAGTGTTAATATCTCCAGATTATAAGACAAGCAGTCACAAAACATTGGTTTGAACATTTATACCATCTTCAATAAAAGGATGTTCCTCTCTTTCTTGTTAACTGCTATATTAAAAATAATAAAATTAAAAATAAATCCCCAGTGCCTTTTACATTGTCCCAGCTCAATTCCTGGCTTTAGTCAATCTAGCATTCTATTTAAAACTCTCTAATTCTTCCTATTTTTCTGTGGTGAGGTGCTCTTATGCACTACTTTTATTCTTGTGTCAAAATCCGTACTCTGAGGCAGCTGCCTAACAATTACATGTGCTTTTACATTCTCATATTTTCCTAAAGTTGAAACCATTATATAAATGTTAATTATGATTTATTGCCCTTATTTGGAATGCCAGTTTACTGAATGCCTACTCTGGACCATACTGGGTTAAGTCTAGGCAATTCAAAGACTGAAGATGAAGCCTTTTCCTTTAAGAAATTTAAGGAAACTATTGGAGGAAGATTGCTTTTTCTCTTGTGAAAATTGAGATTGTCACATTCTACTTGGATTTCCAGAATTTATCAATTTTAATATCAGTTTCAAATTGTATTCCCTTTTACTTGTAATGCTCATATGTATTAGCTATTTTTTTGGTATTGGAATCTGCTCCCCTCAAATCATAATATTTGTGAAGAATGGTCATAATTTCCTTTCTATAATTATTATAAATTCTAAATTGGCATGGTAAATTCTCCTTTTTTTCTTTTTTCTTTTCTTTTCTTTCTTTCTTTCTTTTTTTTTTTTTTTTTTTGAGATAGAGTCTTGCTATGTCTCCCAGGCTAAAGAGCAGTGGCATGGTTATGACTCAACGCAACCTCAACTTCCTGGGCCCAAATGATCCTCCCACCTCAACACCTAGAGTAGCTGGGACCACAGGTGGATGTCACCAGGCCCAGCTAGCAGTTTCAATTATTTTTGATTGTCCAGGCTGGTCTTGAACTCCCGGGCTTAAGTGATTCTCCCACCTGGCCTCCAAAAATATTGAGATTACAGGCATGAGCCATGGCACTCAGCCCCTAATTCTCCTTTTTAAAATTTTCTAAGTACTTCTTTCTCCTCCTCATGCCATTTATATAGCAGATGCTTTGTTTATACTCATCATCTAATCTATTTGATAATGTGGCACTTCTGTTTGATTATTGCTATATTACACAGAATTCTTAAGACTGCAAAGGTAATATGGACAGCCACACCTAACTTTTACTAATTTCTGTACTTTGTCTGCTACCTCACAATGAATAATAAGTAGTTATTCCCTGTGAGGTAAAATTAACTCTAGAGAAAAAGCTCCCTTTTTTTTTAACTGACTTTTTTTTTGGATTCTGTTGTTTGGCATGGCAGTAATACAATGGCTTTGTGTAAGAAACGTTAGAGTAACTTTTATAATCTTGTTCTTATTTTCTGAAGTCATACTAGGGCAGTATTTGATTTAGTAAATTAATGTAACCTGGATGTTCTAAATACCTTAAAATGTCATCAGATACTACAGTATTTCTTAAAGTGTGGTTCCAGGTCCCCTGGAAGGGAGGATTCCCAAAATACTTCCAGGGAGTCCAAGAAGTCACATCTCATTTCATAATAATACTAAGATATTATTTACTTCTCTTAAACAGTCATTCCCTCATGAGTATACAGTTGTTTTTCAGAGGCTACATGACTCATTTCATCACAACGGGGTGAATGCAGAAGTAGAAGTCAAAATCTAAGTGACTTCTTTCAAGCCATTTAGTAAAGAGTTTTGCAAAAGTGTAAAACAAAATGTTTTGCTTCTTACTATATTTTTGGAAATACATGCATATATATTTAAGATTTTTTAACAGTTTTTCCTTTCTAATATGGTAACTATTTATAATCCACGTGTATAAAGAAGTCCTGAGACCAAGATGTTTGAAAATCGCTGATATGTAGATCTACGGATTATAAAAAAGCTCATGATTTTTTACAATTTATATTAGAAATCATCATGTATTTACAGTAAGTTGTATTCTAGAGTTTTCTTTAAAATTGCTTATAGTCAGTGGAAGTAGTGTGAAGGAGAATAAAATTGTCTCAAATGAAAAACTGGGAAATTGAGGCCGGTCGCAATGGCTCATGCCTGTAATCCCAGCACATTGGGAGGCTAAGGCAGGTGGATCACTTGAGATCAGGAGTTTGAGACCTGCCTGGCCAACATGGAGAAACATCATTTCTACTAAAAATACAAAAATTAGCTGGGAACAGTGGCGCATGGCTGTAATCCCAGCTACTTGGGAGGTTGAGGAGGGAGAATAGCTTGAACCTGGGAGTCAGCAGCTGCAGTGACCTGAGATGGCGCCACTGCACTCCCGCCTGGTTGACAGCCAGACTCTATCTCAAAAAAAGAAAAAAAAAAAGAGAGAGAGAGAGAGACACAGACAGAGAGAGAAAAAGAAAAGAAAAACTGGGAAATTGTAGATGACTTTGTAAGCAATATGATGCTCTCAGGAAGGCTGACAATGCAGATGAACTAAAAGTTATTTTCAAAATCTGTTGATTTGTAAATTATTGTTAGATAATATCCTATTTTCCCCCCATTCTTATAATTAAAATGTCAGTCCCAGCAGGAATCTTTACTAAACTTTTCTTATGCATCTCATTTATTCAACTAACGTTTCGTAAGGGACATCTCTGTGTAAGGCTTTCTGGTCTACGGCTAATTCCAAAGTGAATATGAAAATGTATCCTTCGCAACTTTCGTTCAAACTGTATAACAAATGGCAGATCTGAGATTCAAGCCTATAGTACAACCAGTGAGGCCAGATTGTGTATTTATCCATCAAATTTTAATTCTTCCGAATTGAGAAATTTGGTTCAGTAAACATATGTTGAATATGCAAAGAATTCCCATCTACCGTGTCAAAGCAAGGCTTTCCTTTATTAAGATATGTGTACTCTCCAAATAATTTAAAACACAATATAAGTATGACTTTTGTGGTAAACCATAACAATGGTTTTCCTTTGACCCTCTTCTTAGATTCATGATATAGAGACTTGGCTTAATTATAGTAATGATTTTTTGTGAGTATATATAACAGGTTTTCTTTTTCTTATTGATATGAGATGTTTATAGTGCACTGTGTAGCTTGTGAACCCAAGAATACTTTATGTTTTTTAATCTGAAGAACAGCCATAATGTTTTCTTTATATTAATTTTCACCTCTTTAGATTTCCATAGAGGACATTTCTAAAATTTATGTGTAGCATAAACACTTCTTTTAGTTAACTGTAGAAGTTTAACACTGACTATATTTACAGCCCCGTAGGTATAGTTGAAAATGTACATATTAAACAGAATTGCTCTCTGGCATGGTTTAAGAAAATGATCTGTGTTATTAATTATACTTTTAGCATGAATGTGCTGTCATTTACTGAAATGTAAAAAAGGAAAATCAGTGATAATGATGATAATATAAAACATCAATTATATTAAGTTAGCAAATTTTGTTCTTTTTTCAGTATTTGATGATTTGTGCTTAATGAGGCAAGGGGTTGAAGTTTATTTCAATATGATGAAATTTCTAGATTTATAATTAGTATTATACTCATATCAGGTCTTTTTAGGTGAATCAAAACGTCAATATCAATGAATTTAAAGCTATATTCCCAAACTGAATTAAGGAGTTGTGTAACCATGTTCACATTTTTAATACTGATTAGCTTCACTCCTAGAGTAAAATACTGACTTACGGTCTACAAAATGAGTATATAATTTGACTTAATGAATATGAGATCATCATTTATTTACTATGTTTATCAAAATAAAATTTTGTAGTTTAAAAATACAGGCTACCAAAAGCTGAAAAGAAGTAATCTCTGTGGTATTTAAAACTACAAAAATAATAATTATCACTATTTTTCAATTAATATTTCTCGTTTTCTTAAGCAGTTTTAGGGATACTTAAAGCATAGTTCGAAATTAGAGTTGACAATTTCAAATACAAACCAACCAACAGTGTAATAAAATCAATACTTACATTTCCCTTGAGGCCACTATTTACTGTTTGCTGCACCATTTCCTTAATGGAATGGCAGTTATGTTTGCAGAAACCTTGTAAGTACCATTTTTATGTTTTAACTAAAAGCAGCTTTCTTGAAGAAGTATGATAAAGAAATTTTTGAGTTACTATTAAAAATTGCCATAACCAGTTAGTGGTTTATATGAGTGCAGAGAAGGCAGCCTTCCTTTTTATTTTATTTTTTTGATAAACACTATCGCATTCATAGGGAGTGATATTTTGCTAATAATGGTAATATGTCTTTTATGTCTTTATTATGATGGACATTGACTTAATATTTAAACATCTCACTATATTTAAACAACTTGCTCCATTTAAATAAACACATTTGCAGTTACTAGGTTACATTTCATTTATGGATTGCTTTTGGCAGATAACTATAGAAAAAATTAAAGAAAGGGAGGAAAATAGCCATTTATTTATCTTCACACAGTAAAACTGTTGTCAAAATGTGATTGACAAAGTGATTTACTAATCTCATTTAATCGATTAGTGTTTCTATTGTAAGAATTGGTCAGTAATTTCACTATTTGTTCATTGTTTTGTATTGTTTTTTACAAAAAATTGTTTCTGAAAAAATGACTTCAGAATTACAATAGACTATCATTTGTTTGTTTCTTGTTTTACTGTACTTTATATTGCATTTGAAATTGTCTAATATGATATTCTTATGTGAATGCTTTAGGTAGATTTGCATTTTTGAGGATTTAATCAAAGTTAAAAAATCAAGTTATTTCCATATTTGCTTTTGGTTTTGTATTCAAAATAATAATAGCATAAGAATTATTTAAAATGAACGAGTACTTTTTACCTCCCAGAGGAGTTTATGTATGGTCAAACTTTGTTTTTATTAGTAATGGTACAAACTGAAGTAGAGAAGTTGTGTGAACAGAATTCCTGGCCTTTTTAGAGGACATATTTTGAAACAGGATACTGAAAATAAAGTCCATTTGGCCAACTCAAGTCTTTTTACATGATGATGTCAGCAACTATGTCCTGTGATAAAGCTGCAGTATTTTCATGACAAAGAAAAATTCATATCCACATCTTCAATAAATGAAGGAGGAAAAAAAGCGTTGTTAGTAGATTCATCCGTTCCCATCTAAACCTTTGTAGCTTCTCTCAAACTGTAAATATTGAGAGTAAGATCAGAATAAATGTGGTGTTGCATCAAAATTAATCGCTAAAGTTATTACTTACAGTGTCACATGTATTCCACATTCAGGCTTTTCACACAAAGCTTTGAAGAGCCCTACAGGACCAACCAAATGTAATTGATACAGAATCATTGCTACACAACAGCTGCAGTAACAAGGTGCTGCAGCTTTTACTTTAATCTACCTTTCTTTCTGAGAGTTTATTATGTTTTTGAATTTATTCTTTTGTAGATCTGGGAGCTATCTTTTTTATGGAAATTAATCTTTTTAGAAGATTTGTACTCTCTTTTTCAAACACTAATACATTCATTCAAGTATCCTATTATTCAGATCCAGCTGGCTTTTATCTGGTGATATTTACTTCAAAAAGCCAAGTTAAATGGTATCATAGATTAATTCTCAGGGCACAGGAAAGCTTTCTTAGAGTAAAACATGATTTGGTAATTACTTGAAATATCATAAAAAATCACAGAAAATGTCAAAAATGTGTTGTATAATCCATCATAATAAGAAACTTCAAAAAGTTGTTTCACTGAAGATGTGGTATTCCAAGTCCATCGTAAGTTTTTATTTCAGTCAAATATTATATAACGTATAAGTTTGTTTGAGGTTTTAACAAACTATATCATGAATTTTAGTTTTCTGTTGTTTGTTCACACAAAGCAGTGAAACTTCAAAAGGGGCATTATCCACTGCTATCTCTTACATAAATCAAACTGGAAATAAGACACATTTTACAATTCAATTTAAGATCCCACTGAGACAATAATGTTGCAAGCTGTGCATTTTGCAAAGTAATATAGTAATGTCTAGTTTGCATTTTTGAAAAACCAAATTAATCACACTTTATTGAATACGTTGGAGCAAACCTAAAATTCATCTATTATTAAAAACTTGTGCAACAAACACAAACTATATTTTATACATAAAGGACAAACTCATTTATTCATTAGGATAAAACACTTGGAGTTTGCATTTTGTAACTATGGAAAGAAATGACATTTGCTATTGGGGCTTTTTTGAATTTTTAAAAGCAGTCTACACATAGCGACCTGCTTGAAACTTTATTTTAGCATGTTAAATTGTACCAGGTTTTAAGCTTTCCAGATAAAAAGAGAAATTTAACCGAAAAACTTTGGGCTATGAAAACAAAAATCATTAAAGTAAGTGATATAATGTGAAGGGACAACTCATACAAATGAAAATAATCACATTGGGTATTGTTTTACATGTGAGAAACCTGTAATAATATGATGATTTGATGGCTTTGATAAGGAAGAGAAAACTCTTCCTGGGCAGAATGAAGGCTCATCATGCTATTTGATTTTTTCAGGCTGAAGATAAGAAGTACTTTCTGCATGTATATATTTTTAGGTGTGCAATTCCCTATAATATTAGATATAAATTATTGTGGTGTCTTTTGGAAATTATTGCCTACATGATATATTATATATTGTCATTTTTGAGAGGTCAGTATTGAAGAACGCTGGTGAATATAAGAATTGTGAATAGTGAAGAATAGTAATAAATAGTGAGAAAAGTGGATAGTAAGTCTGGGGTGTTTCTTTTACTGGTGCATATTTTTCAATGTCAGAGTATTACACACTGTTTTCCTATCTGCTGATGTGTATAATATTCTGTTTAATAACAGTTATTTGAAGTGCCGTGTAATATACACTTTGCACCAAATAGAAATTGCAGTATTAAAGCATATTCCCCAGATTTAATTTTTTTTAAAAAAGATTGAAGCAACCTTGTTACATTTCATAGACATTATTTAATCCTGAATTTGGGAGGAATGTTCCCTTTTTAGCATCTCCAACTGTGTCACTCAGGGAGGGTCTAAAAGTTATCTGTTAACCCTGAATCTACCAAGTATCCTCTTGCTTTTCTAATAAGAACTCCACATTGTTGACTCAGTTATTAGTGAGCTGGTACCCCCTGTCAAGAAAGGGTAAATTATATCCCTGTATGTGAAGCCTTCCAAACATGATACAGACAGTTTTTTCTTAATTAAAAAAATATTAACTGCAGTATAAAAGGAACTACAGCCAGTAGTTTAGATATGGAGTAGAGTATGCAGTAACCACTTGTCCTCACCCAACATAATTGTTTTGTCAAGGCTGGCTCTGAAAACCAATTTGTTCTTCAGTCATCTTCTTAGAAAACTCTAATGGTAGAGAACACAAGATTTTTTTTTTCTATTTTATCAATTTTCCAGTGGCATGAAATATGAGATTCAGGAATCCTGCCCTGGTCATATCAGTGTCAATGTGGTGGATGACAGAACTCAGGATGATTATTTCTGATGATGAGTTCCTTCTCCTCCTTCTGACTATCTGATACATCGCTTTAATCATATCTCTCCTCTGCCTAAGATGATGACCAAACTCATCATCCTGACATCTGAGAACTTTCATAATCTGGTCCTAGCCTACCTGATTCCTTCTGACTTCTCAGACTTTCCTAATATGTGTTCTCTCCTCTAGTCAATTGAGGTACCCAGCTGTCATCCAGATGCACCATTTATGTATGTCTTCGCCTCACTGCATGGCCCAGGCAATTCTCTGAACTGGGTGTGTGCTGTTGTGCCGTGGAGAGGCTATGGGGCCAAAAGGCATGCAAACATGTTCCAAATTCAGCTCTTTTTCCAAAAGGCTGTGCGACCTTAAGCACTTAATTTAATCACTCTGAACCTCAGCTTCCTTTGCTGTAAAATGAGGGTATTAGACTTTATGGTGCCATCCTCAGCAAAGTCTTACTTTATTGCATCATTTTAAAATATGTTTTTTTCCAACACACATGCTTACATGTGCTCAAATACACACATGCACATGAGAAAATTCTTTTTCATCCTTCCATAATTGGTATATAATATTACTTTATTTATTTGCTTATTATTTTTTCAACCTCCCTGCAGTTTGAATATGAACTCCATGAGGATATAAAGTTTCATCTGCTTTGTCCATTACTATCTCCCCAGTACTTACAACAGTGCCTGGAACAAAATAAATGTTCGGCATATGCTAAAAAAAAATGAATGAACAAATGATTTCAATGTCTATTTTGTTCTCTAATATTCTATGATTCAAATACACACAGAAAAATAAATTGTAGGTTGTATTACAAAGCTTAAATACAATTTCTTGCTCCTTGGCCTGTACACCGTAACATTCTGGATATATATATATTTTTAAATTACGTTTTCTGCTCTATTTCTTTGTTTGCTAGTTCATATGACTGCATAATAATCTTAGTCTGTTCATTTCTGTTGTCTTGCCTCCCTAAGATTTCCAATATGCAGGGTTAACTTAATTTTGGCATAAATAAGAACATAAATTGTTTTTCAAAGCCATCTTATTTCTCATCTAAAATTTAAAATTATATTAATATTATCCTGAATAAATGCACATAATTAAATGATTTTCAAAAAATATTTTTACAGTTCAGTAGAGAGTTGACACAGTTCAAAAATTAAGCCATGTTCTATTCTTAAAGTCTTAATATTTTTGTGAGTTAGATTTAAAATGGATAAATATATTTAAAACACCCATCATAGTAATTTGCACACACAAGTATTAAAAGACAAGTCGTCTTTCCATGATTGTTTATTGGTATGTCCATAACACAATTATGTTTCTTGTGACATGGTTTAAAGATACTTACACTAAGCGTATACTCCAGATGTTTCTTTCTGAAAAGCAACTCTTCATAGGAAGCTCACAGAGCAAAATTTCAAAATCAAAGAAGAAAACAGTTTTTACACAGATCATTTTAACTAAAGGAAGTTCTTAGGTATTTAATTCGTTTTGAAAAATTTTGTTTTAGTCTAGTAGCTGAAGTCTTAAGTAGTTGTTTCATATAAATTATTTTAATTAAGAACAACATTTGCTGTAAGTTTAACAAGATGCATTTACCCAGGCGACCTCAAGTCTTAGACCAGGCTTATCTAAATGAGAGCATCTGTATATGATGATCTTAATATTCTCTGATGTAATGATGTGAGAGAATGTGTGTGGAAGAACAGGCAAAAAGTAGAAAGGGTGCAATATTTTAACATTGGAGGAAATATTAAAATTATTTAAGACAGTTTGGGATTACAAAGAAAATAACAGATTATAGTAAGTATTTTACAATGGAGAATATTTTTTGGAATCAGATAACGATTCATTGTTAATTAAGGGCCCCCTGGATGATGATGGTTCTTATTATTATTTGAGACAGGGTCTTGCTCAGTCACCCAGGCTGGAATGCAGCGGCATGGTCATGGCTCACTGCAACCTCTGCCTCCCAGGCTCAAGCAACCCTCCTGCTTCAGCCTCCTGAGTAGCTGGGACTACAGATGCGTGCCACCATGTCTGGCTAATTTTTGTATTTTTTGTGGAGACGGTTTCCCCATGTTGCCCAGGCTGGGCTTGAACTCCTGAGTTCAGGTGATCTGCCCACCTCAGCCTCCCAAAGTGCTGGGATTACAGATGTAAGCCACTGTGCCTGACCATGGAGATACTTATTTTTAATAGGTAGATTTCTCTCACTCTGAAAGTATTTAAAATTCAGTAGCTTTATTACTATTATTTCGATAATTTGAATGCGTTATTTTAAGTTGAGGATTTTAAAAAATCCTATTTCTTTGACCATTTTAGAAAAGATGCCATATTTCATCAGTCATTATTTATTTTTTACCAAGGCACGTACCTTCTTAATATTGATGTTGGGAAAAATTTTTGCGAAAAAGAAACAAACATGAATGTGACTGATTTAGCTAAATGCCATCCTGAGTTGTTATCTTTTCTAAACTTAAACCTGTGTTTAGCACTCGAGACAGACATTGAATCATTGTGTAACTTTACCTAGGTTCATACCCCCTTATCTTCTTCATTGGTCACATTATGGTTACAATAATTAAATTAGATAATTTTTAAAATAAAAAGAATAAAAATGTTTAAATTTTACTTTATATTTGGCTATGAAGATTGATATTTTGAGAAAGTAAATCCTTATTTAGAAACATAGTTTTTAACCCTCTTTCTTATTCTAACTCTCATTGTCACGGCAATCTACAGAAGAGTTTTGTAACCATTTATTCTTGGGATAAAAATGAGTACTTATATTTTCCCCAAATTGGAGTATAAAGGTACAAATAAAATTATCTGTATTGCTGCTGATCCTAAGTATTCTTTCCATTGCCAGCAGCCAAAATTTTATTGGTCCTTTTGACCTTGAAAACCTCATCCTCTGAATGCCCACGAAAAACTGACGAAAAGTGCTTTGAATAGAATGTCTTCACTATGTATAATAGAAGCTATGGTCAGAATGATTTGGTTTCATATAAACAGTAGCTTTCAACAAGTCTGCCATCTGCATGTAATCTACCCTATAATATAATATTATTTCAATGGTCCTTCAAATAAGCTGAATTCTTTTCTGTTATATGCAGTACCTCAATTTAAAGGCAGACATCTCCATGTTTTTAAGATGAACTTTGTAATTACTGGATATCCTAACTGATTATCATATTACAAGTTGGACTAATGGCACATTTTGAAATTATTCTTAGTTGTGTCTATTTGGTTTTGTCTTTCTTTAGGCTGTCTACCTTAAATAGTAGTTAGGATTGTTAAATCTTTAAATTCAATCATAATGTGCATTCATTCATTATTAATTGAGGGCCTAAGATATGTCAGGCATTCATGTATTCATATTGATTATCTTATTAAAAAGAATATTTTAGCTTAGAAATAAGTGGAGAAACTTGAATATTATAAAAATGCATTAATACAACCATTTGTGCTAAGAATTTGTTATAATCTGTGTAACTTGTATTAAACTATAGGAGTCACATACCAATATTGGCTTATTCTTGCTCAGCTCTTCAGGATTAAAACATTGTGCAATGTGGTTTATTTGAGTCTTATTCTATGGTTTATAGTAGAAATACACTTTTGGTAGCAATACCTTTATTCTTTCCATACCTGCTTAAAGCATCATGGCTTAATCTACTATGTACAAATTAATGACTTCCAAATCTTCCTCACTGGGCATCTCCTTTTCTTCCAAATTTCAGTCCCATATTTATAATTCCGTGTTGTCAGTCTCTGCATGACTATTACCGAAACATCTCATATTCAACCAGTCCAATATTGAACTGAATTTTATTCATCGTAAAATCTGATCTTCTTTATAAGGGTGATAAAAAGCTTGGATTGTGAATTCAGAATTAGGATAATGCATATAAAAGCTTAACAAAATGCCCAACACATTCTAAGTACATGATATATACTAGATACTATCATCATCATTATTGCCTCCTTAATTATGCCACTATACAACAACTGTTCATCCAGATGCTGAATTCATCTTTCATATTTTACTCACTTCATCTCCATTTATATCTAAACAGTTATTAAGTTCCATTAAGCTTATTTCCAAAATGTTAAACGTATTACCATTCTTTATCTTCTCTATCTTTAATTACAATTAAGAATAATAATTAGGGCTGGGCGTGGTGGCTCATGCCCATAATCCCAGCACTTTGGGCAGGTGAGGCGGCAGATCACGAGGTCAGGACTTCGAGACCAGCCTGGGATTGTGAAACCCCATCTCTACTAAAATACAAAAACTAGCTGGGCATGGTGGCGTGTGCTGTAGTCTCGCTATTCTGGAGGCTGGGCAGAAGAATCGCTTGAACCCGGGAGGCGGAGGTTGCAGTGAGCTGAGATTGCACCACTGCTCTCCAGCCTGGGTGACAGTGAGATTCTGTATAAAAAATAATAATAACAATAATAATTAGGCAAATACATGTTATTATATGTGCATGCGCCTCTCCTGCATATCATAAGCTGCTCCATAACAAAGGCTATATCTGAACACTTTTATTGCCACAATGATATTTACCAGATGTAAATGTGAGAATTGGTCGGGATTTGAAGCTCTCAGCTCAAAAACTGGTTGAAAGTTAGTCTTACCTTATTTATTTCCGTGGATACAATGATGAGAAAAAAAAAAAAAGACACAGGCTTGACCACATGAAACTTACATTAAGACAAACTTTAAAAATATTTTTCTTAATAACAATGGCAAAAAAATGAAGACCCCCAATCAGGGGAGTGACAGTATAAGATTTGTAATTAAAAGTAGTGGTCCTAAATTTGATTACAGTAGCTGAGGTAAAAACAGACAAAATAAAGATGAATAATAGAGATGAAATCAATAGGACATGAAAAAGGAGTTGGGCGCTGATGGTGCACAGGAAGAGATGAGCAGATAAAGTGGATTCCTAGGTTCCTGGCTTATAAAACTCGCTGGTGATGTCCTTCTTTGAGGCTAACCAGGTTTAGGAAGGAGATAAATTAATACTTAAATCCATACATATGAGAAATATCAAGACAATTGCCAAAACATACCATCTCACTTATGAAGGTTTTATGCTTTTTGGAAAATTCAATAGCAATTTTCCTCAAGTGGGAAAAAAGTTTTCAATTTCAACACAAATAATTGGAAACTGATAACATTGTATAAAACCATGAAAATTAAAACTTATTTCACTTTGTCATGGGCAACATTTGTACATGAGCATGAAAACATTATAATATATACCTTGACATTGATTACCCCACTAACAATATATAAAATATAACTCACCATTTTATTTAATGTGATTATAAATCTATAGGGAAATTACAATATCCTTAGAGAAAGAATTTCTAGTTCATTGGTTTGCCTAATAGAAGAATAATATGGTGAGGCAAAGTTAGAAAAAGTAGAAATTCATTAACATTGGCAATAAGAAACGCTAAAAGATGGAAAGCAAAATTAGCATAGATACTTTATGCCAAACTGCTTTATTTTGAAGAACTGTATGAATAAGTTTTAGATAGCAAAGTGTGTATGAACATTGTGTGGTCATTTCTACATTGTCCTTTATCCGTAATCAAATTATACTTAAGTTGTAGAAATTAACCAATTTTTTTCCGTTTCATTTCCACTGACTAGCAACATTTGGCTCTTGCTTACAATCAGCTTATACTCTGTATTTACAAGACACCTAAAAATGTAGTCAATACAAATCAATCTGGCTACTAATTTTTTCTTATACAAAAATCTATGTAACTATTTACCCAGTCTGCATTTGTTTGTTTTATTTTGGTGTGTGGATCTATTTTCCCTGGTTAACACTTAGAGCATGGTGCTAATGAGTCCAAAGACAACAATGGCCTCAAAAAACCAGTGTTTTCTGATAGAGTTCTCTCTCTCTTCTGCACATATAGTATTTTACCTTTTATCTTTATAATTATGACCCTACTTCTTTTAGTCTGAGTTGCATCAAAACTTTCTGAAATTGACTACGACATAAGGAAAAATACATGAAGCATTGTTATTTATATATATAAATTCATTTAAATAAATTTTATGAGTTCCAAAATGAAAGCTATTTAAAATTGAAACCATTGTCTATTTTAAGTTTCCTAATGCTATTTTTGTTTTTCATAATTATCCAAAGTTTCTCAGGACAAAGAAGCCATTGTTTTTAGTAATGTCTGCCTGTTCATTAAGTATCGTTTCATATTACATTAGTCACTTGGATATCAGATTTGATTTTACGGTTTGTTTCCCATTCTCTTTAGTTCAATAATCATTGGCCATAGTAAAGAATATTCAGCCAAAATTTAAAAATAAGCAGTTCTAGTTTCCATTAATTTGTGTGTGCTTTGTACAACTTCACTTATTGTTACTTTCAGCACCATTGTGGAGTATGTAGGGCAATACCAATAGCTTAAGTAAGTGAAGAAATTTAGAATGAACAAAGTTTTGACAAGTCCAAGAACACTAATAGCATCAGTATTATGTTATAAACAATGCATATAAAATAAAATATATCAAAACAGCTCTGCATTCAAAAGAAAACATCATAGGTAAGATAAAAGTCCCCTGGTATGGCAAGAGTTTCACATTCCTAATTAACTATATCTGACGTTCAAGTAACACAGGGTAAGATTTAGTTAGTGATAGATAACTAAAGAAAAAATATCTAATTATTTATGGGAAAGTAACATATTTTCCTAAATGATATATTTATAGGTAATGGGGCAGTTAGAATTTATAACAACATTATTTTTATCTGAAGAAAAAAATAAATTGATGTAAGAATATTAAGCCAAGCAGAATTGGTTACATGAAAGACAACCAGAGATTTTTTTTCCCAGAACCTCCAGATCAAACATGATACATGTGCTGACCTACTCTGCGGACATTATTTTGCAATACCAGTTAGGAGGCACTTGTAGCATTTTCTTTGCTAAACCACTACACTTAAAACAGGAACATTTTAAACTGTGTCCCTAATTAATTATATCCCTAGAAGATTTCTTCTTTTCTCATTTTAGTAGCGTGATAAAGTCAAACCAAAGCATCAGGAGATTTCAGTGTTTTTATATCCTAAAGTAGATCAACTGGGATTAAATAGTTATTCAAAAGAATACTTAAAGACTATATTACAATAACTTTCATGAAAGGACTGTTTCCGCAACTCATGCAAAATAGTAGCATTACTGCTGATGTTTTATATCATTTTTTTAATAGAGTGAACTTAATCTACTAAAAGGTAATAACTTGTTTATTCTCTCACCTACTTCTGAAGTCACAGCTGAACATCTGTAGCACCTGTGACTAGTATTTACTTTTATTTAGAAGTTTTGTTTTTGCTGTTAAGATGGAGTTGACGTCTTTCTAAGTGGTCTCCAATGGTATGGAGTAAATGCCTGCTCTTGCCGTCATTTTCATTGTAAACGAATCTTGATAATGTCAGGTTCCCGTCACAATCTATCAGTGTCACTCAATAAGCAGTGGTGTGACTGTTAGTCCCTTTGCGATTTGCCTCCTTTATCAGGGTCAGCTTGTGGGAAAATCTTAACAAATAGTTACATGTCACCTAGGTATAAATGATGGTAATACAGTAGTCAAATATACTTTTACTATTTTAATGCATGTAATTTAAAAGGCATTTGTATTTTACAGATCACTTTAGTTTTGTGTTTGATTCTTTTATGTGTGTTCTACGTAAAATGCATAGAAATACTGTGGACTTCTCTTTGGGAACCTGTTTCTCGTTGGATATATTTAGGAATGAAATGAACAAATTCATGAATATGTATAATTATTTGGACTAAGACTATAATTGGTGCTGTGCGTACACACACTCAAAATTGTTATTGTGTTTTTAGTAGAGAAACTAAGAATATCTTTCTCCAAAACATTTTTCATTCCCTTTCCTACCTAAAAATTGTGCTTCCCTTTATTTCTCTTTATTCTTTCCCTTTATTTCAGTTTATTTACAAGAACCAGTTACTAAAATTTGATTTATAATATAGCCATATTTGTTGTTCATTTTCTTGTGTGTGTTTATGTAACAGGATATTAAATACAATTTTTTCTGTGGTCTCCAACAACGACAAAAGCTGTCAGGTACCCCTCACTTTAAAGAAAGTAAAAAACAATTGGTACTTATTAACAGCAACTGAATCAGCATTGCTGTCTTAACTATCACTCCAGACTCCATGAACAACCACCTTCTTCCATTATAAGAATGGACCACACTCATTTATGAACATTCATTTATAAGATGGGATTTGAAGAGATCATTCTAGTGAAAGGACAGCAACTGACAGGTATGGCTTTGGTTTAGTAATTCCTCTTTGAGTATGCTTCCTCACTGAGAAGGTCAAGGGAGGAAAATTCCAAGAGAATTACTCAAGGATTGCGGATGTTTCCACCTCATTTGGTAGCTGGATTTCTGCTTAATGTGAACTGCTGATTGGGAGCAGGGGTTGGAGGTGGTGGTAAAGAACTGAGGAGAAGGGAGCAGGCTGGAGAAAGTGGGCATCAGAACAAGAGGACTTACACCAGCAGGAGGGCCTTATTATCAAGAGGCAATGGGAGTTTAAGGAGCTTAGACGATCATGAAGCTGGAGGAGATTCTACTATGAGGGATTTGTGCAGTTGGAAGTTCCTCAGTAAGGATTCCCTTGAAGGATCAGACATTACCACCATGGAAATGTTTAGATTTAGGCCTTTACAACTTGGAAGATGTCAATGGCCTAAAGGAGTAGCCACAGAAGTTGCAGTGCAGGGGAAATTTAAGCAGGAACCATTTAAGCAAGAGACGTTTATCTTATTACCCAGAAGAAGGAGAGGAGGAAGACAGGATGGTTGAAAAGCTGAGCTAGCTTCTGTCCTCCAGATACCTAGACTCTAGAAATGGCTAATGCTAGTGGGGATGGGGAAGCAGAGATGACAGTTAACTAGAGTGGATTTATTATATTCAAAATCTGCTCAAGGCTCTTAAGGGACAGAATAGGGAAACTTGACAAAGCTTTTTTGAAGGCAGTAATTAGAGGAAAATGAAAACCATTTTATATTTGTAACCCATCATTTCTGACTATTCAATAATCTGGTACCTTTAGAGTAGGGATGGCTTTCACAATTTAGGGATATATTTCTGCATTTAAAACCTGGTCCATCTTAAAAGATGTATCATAAAATGCAATAAAAATATCAAGTGAGGGTAAGCCAAGGAAAATAGTCTGAGCCCATGAAGACTAAGATATTACATCAAACTTATTTTTCAGAAGCTTTGTTTTAATGTTGGAATGGGGAGGGACTAAGCGGAGAGAGGACCTTCCACACCTAGTCCTTACATATTTGAATTTCAGTTACACTAAATCTTGAAATAACCTTGCTTGTCCCATCTTTTACACAAAAGAAAATCTAAACACACACAGTCACTCTTTATATATAAATTCCATATATTTAAATATGTAGTTATTAGTATATTCTTAATAGCAGTAAGTCAGTTTTTTCTGTTTCTATCTTCCCCTGCCAAATGTTAGAAATTTCTTATATATTGAATCTGCTGCTGTTTCTTGCAGTCTTAATAGTAAATATGAATTTTAAAGGTATTTATGTGTGTATATATGTTTGTGTGTAAGCATAGTGTATATATACTGGTTTATATCGTGCTATATATTGGCTTAAAATAAAATTGTGAAAATATGCACTTCATAACTATGGGCATGTCTTGTTCTGAGGTGGCCTATTTTCAATTCTTATTTATTCATGCTAATAGAGGAAAAGGATGTTATAAATAATGCAAAAATCACTTATATATTAACCAAGTCAATATATAACTGACTTGGTTATATATTGTATATTTTTCATCAGACTTAGTTTCTTAATTGTTTGCTCTATTTGTTACCCAAATGAACTAACATCATGAGTATTTAACAAATGATGATTGGCGGAGATGGCTAGAAGCATTCTATGTAGTGAGAAAATCTAATATCGTATTAGAAACTTACTAGGGAAAATTCACATATGAATGCTTGATATTTACCTGTGCACAAGGGACTGATATCTGTGACGCAAAAACAGATGTGAAAATGGGTAGTGTTTTATCTGTAGTCTGTTTTCAGAGTGATTTAATCAGAATTTTAAGATAATATTTTACACCTTAAGAATGTGAAAAATAGAGTTATTGTGCATCTCTACTGATATGAGTGAAATTTAAATATATTTGCAGAAATAACTGTTTCCCATTTATTTATTTATCCTGGCAATAAGGACTTCAATAAAAAAGGAAATTAGTTTAAGTGAACAGAAAAACAAAAGTAGATTATAGCTGTAAATGGAACTCAAACTGAATCCAAAATAATGAATGTATATTTTTCCACTCCATATTTTAGTTAATTATCATCAAATATGCAATCTACTATGAAAATGTAATCATTACATTTGTTGAAGATTTTAAATGAGGTATAAAATATAGAGAAAATTACTTATTATTTCTAAATTTCCAGTGCAATTTCTATATTAAAATAATATTTATTCCAAAGCGTGATTTCTATATCCCAATAGTCAGTTTTAATCAATGCTGAATCATAACATTTGACCAAATCAAATCCCACAGATTTTGTGAATTAAGCCTATAATAAAAAAATTGCATGTACTTTGATAAAGGCAATGTAAAGAGTAGATGTTTAAAATGTGTTATAATAATAATCTCTTGATATCATACATTTGAAAAATTCATCTATTTATAGTTCTTGCATGTTTGACTAGTACCTAGGGATAAGTGTCAAAAAAGTTATGAGAACAGAAATAAGGGGTATAAATTTGTGAATATGAAAAGAACTTTTATATCACAGTGTAGGAGCAAGCTGGAGAAATTTCTTTTATGTGAGTCATTTCTGTATGAAGCTATAAACTTTTTTTTAAACCAAAAGCTGTCATGGTTTCTTGTAAAATAATAAAGATAATAAAGATATCCATTTTAATTGATTCTTTTCATTGTTTAATAAAATTGCTTTGTTTGATTGCTGAAGAATTTGAATTGAGTTTTCATTACCCACTTCTGAACAATTTACTCTAAGATCCAGACAGTATTGAGCTAATGAGTTTGAATTTATATTGAACCTTAACTGTCTTCATGAAGTAAATGGAAAAAAATCATGGCAGTAACTAAGTATTCTTCATTAAAAACTATGTCGTAGAGATTTTACAATGAGGCTTTTAGCGGAGCTAAAGCATTAAATTGGAGTTTTACCAACTTTGCTGTTTCTATGCATATTATATGAAAATATGGTTTCTTTTTTTAAGAAATAAAAAAGTCATGAGCTGATAGGGATATTACAGAAATTTCCTCTAAGTGGATAGTTTGTATTTTCAACAGATTCAGCTAAGGAATAAATTAATGTTAATTTAATTTGGGAGCACATCTAAATTGAAATGATTTATAAACACCTTCCAAGGAGTATTCTAATAAGGTATTTCATGATCTTTTTAAATCTAAGGCATTGCCACCAATATTGAAATGCAAGCCCTCAGTTGAGTGGCATTGACATGGAGACATAATGTATGTTTCTCTTTATTTGAAAACAAGTGATGTATTTATTCACACACACATGCATGCATATTTAATTTTTGCTTTGGCATTATATTCTATAAAGTGATCTTTTGTGTTCTCTGTACAATGTCTAACCAAGCTGGATGTTTAATGGCTCCATTTTTTGGATTTGCTGTGTAATGAAGTTAGGCACTTTATCTGATGGCTAGGATGTCATTTACTACAAGGATAACTTTGCATTCTATAAATGTTAGTGTGTTTCAGTTCCAAGGAGTAATTAATTATCTGGTTAATATAATAGAAACCATTTCATATTAAGCTGGATAGCCAAACAGTATTAGACTCCACCATTAGGTTAAATGTTGCAGAAATATATATTTTTTTAAATTTTGAGATCCTATATAAGAAATAGAAAATCAAAAAGAATGTGCAGCTTAGGGGAAATTTATTTACCTCGGCTTATTTCCCTAGAAATCAGTTTTCCAACTCCAAATGTTATATATTTTTTCAAAACCTCATTTTAAGTTAGTCATTGGAAGATTTGGAATAATATTATATCCAAGTAATTTATATTCATTCCCCACAGGCAGCAGTGATGGTTCCTGGGATAAGGAAACACTGTCCACTTCCCCATCCCAGGGACCTCAGGCCTCTGTAACCCACCCCCGCATGCCTGGAGCACGTAGCCTTCCACTTAGTCATCCTCTCAACCATCTTCAGCAGAGCCACCTTCTGCCAAATGGTACGATGGCATTCTTTAGTATTAAAAATCGTAGTTTTTTAAAATTGTATATATCAGTTGGCAAAATAGGACATAATAAAGAGATATACTATATCTACATAGCTAATTGGGATAAGTTAAAGAAAACCCTAGTATTTTAAGCAAGATTCAGACTGATTATAGGAATAATATAGCAAAGAATTGACCATTTGTATTAAACACAGGATAAGTTAGGAAATGATAAACCATGGCACCAAACCAGATAGCTGTAAGCCTGGTTTCCCTGAGTAGTGAGTGAAATTTTTGCATACGAAGAGGAAAAATATTTTTTCTTTGACTGCCGTTATTAGAAAACTTTTGACTGTTTCAATTTTTAATGATTTATGTCCTCCAGAGCAATGATGATATATGTGCATTTTTTATAGGACTGGAACTTCCTTTTATGATGATGCCCCACCCTCTAATTCCTGTCAGCCTACCTCCAGCATCTGTCACCATGGCAATGAGCCAGATGAACCACCTCAGCACCATTGCAAATATGGCAGCAGCAGCACAAGTTCAGAGTCCCCCATCCAGAGTTGAGACATCAGTTATTAAGGTAATTCTTTTTTTATACAATTATTTTGGTATGTTCATCTTAAGCCACCATCCCTTAATCCATTTTTTTATTCCATAAGTACATCTGAACTCTAAAAAGCTAAGTGATAGTAAATAGAAATATTAAAAAAAAATCACTTGTAGCAAATGGCTCCGGGGCACATTACTTAGGCAGGCTAGGGTTGCTTTAAATTCTCTATATATCTATTAAGATAGAGAAAAACATAGGACATTAAATGTTATAGTTCAAATTGTGTGTGTTCTTACATAGGTAGTTGTGTGTATGTGTGTGTGGTGTTATGAGCATTTATGTGTGGAGAATCAGAAGGCCAGAAGGGATAAATTTTGCCACTTTCTAGCTCTGTCACCTTAGATGTGTAATTCAATCTTCCTGATTCTAGTAAATATCTAATAAAGGCATAATCCAGTGTGGATTATGTTGTAAAAACTAAATGAAGTAATAAAATTGGAAGTTTCCATAAATTCAAAAATACACTAAATTAAAGGTAACATTATTGTTATATAAACTTCATATGTGCATATATACACAACTCTGTCTCCTCTATCCCTGTGTATCTGTGTGTGTATGTGTGTGCATCGTGCGTGTTATATAGGTAAATATCTTTTACTTTCATATTATTTTAAAATGTGTACTTAAATCAAAATACTTTAACTGCATTGTCTGATTGGCTAAGGAGTAAGAAATATCAAAAAATTAAGAATAGATTATTAATTTTTAAACTAAGTACAAGATATTTTATGCTGCATGATCATTATTTGACATTACAATTATCCCATTTTTCTGAATACAATACACTTAAATTTAGGGTAGCCTCTGGAGCACATCTTGTATAAACAGCCCTGTTCAGATCACAAGGTCAGGAGATCGAGACCATCGTGGCTAACATGGTGAAACCCCGTATCTACTACAAATACAAAAAATTCGCCGGGCGTGGTGGCGGGCGCCTGTAGTCCCAGCTGCTTGGGAGGCTGAGGCAGGAGAATGGCGTGAACCCAGGAGGCGGAGTTTGCAGTGAGCCCAGATCGCGCCACTGCACTCCAGCCTCGGCGACAGAGTGAGGCTCCGTCTTAAAAAAAAAAAAAAAAAAAGGGCCCTGTTACTACTTACATACAATGTTGAATAATATGCAAATAGGAATTTTTTTCTTATATTAATGGCTCTAGAAACAAAGATGTGTCCCAGATGCTTTGGTCATTTTATGTAGTATCAATACCAGAGGAAAAAATAACCAAAAGTCTCACAAGACGTGGATCAACTACTCAAAGATCGCCACTTCAGAGAGCGCCAGTGAGTGCCACATTGTTATCAGCCAAGGAACTGATAAAAAGACCGTTGAAAACTCTTCTCTAAGAGGGATATTGTTACCAGATTATTCAATAAGCAATATATCACCGTATTGTTTAATTTATGATGATGTTAGGTAACAGGTATTATTGAGAATTAAGCACTCTGATTGCCTCACTCATTAAAGTTATCTAGAAGAGGAGTTTGGCGGAGGGAAAAACCCATTTAAGTCTTCCCGTCATTGTAGTCAATGGCTACTTTAAGCAAATGTTACAAGGTACTAAGTATTAATGTATACGATGTGATTATTCTCATTAAAAAAAATCTGGTCGTGATTACTATAAAGAATCATCTCATAATATTAATTATGTAACTTTTACTTTCAAAACTGGTAACTAAAATCTCTCATTTAGGTAAGATTTACATTAATAAATAAGGCAAACATATCATAGAAGAGCAGATTTTAGCAGTTTAAAGTCATAATGGGTGTCTAAGTTATGACCTGTAGCTAATATTTGCATGAGGGATGGCTTACATATTCCTGCATCAAAAAGCATTTATTTATATCAGGATGCTTGATTTATTTTATTTTGCAATATACACATATTTTAAAAAATAGTTGTGCTACTTGTTAATTAGAATACTTAGGGGATCTCCTTTTAATACATCCTTGGTTGTCAGAGTTTAGATAAGTAGGAGGAAGAAGTTGAGTTTCCTCTGGAAGAAGTCTATAGAAAATAATTCTGGACTCAATGATTGGGAAGTCAGAAACATTCCCGTGTTTTCCTAGATTAAGTTTAGGAATGGAAAGGAGGGGGATATATGGAGAAAGGAAGAAAATACACAAAAAGAGAAGAAAGTGAGGTCGCTTTATGTTTTAAGATATGTGCCAACACCTACTAAGTCATAGAGATATCTCACTTCTTCTCTTGTTGCAAATATTTTCAGAAACTTGGTTACATGCAGATTAAAGGGAATTGTGGATTTTGAAAGTGTTGATTAAATGGTAATAGTAGCAGCCAAATAGGGAACAAAGGCTCTAATTGAGAATGATTACAGAAAGTAAAATCTGATAGTTTTTATTGCCAACATCAAAGTGAAGTTCAATTGGCTGTTGTGGAAGGGCTGAAAGGCCCATTTTTTATCATGGTGACCTTATTTTGTGAGACAGGCCATTCGTATAGCTTCAAATTTGATACTGACAGGTAAGGATTATTGAAAGTAAACACATTTTAAGAAAGGCATGAGACAATTCTAACAGTTTTAGATGCTTAAAGACATCCAGATAACCAGATAAAAAATCAAGTGAGTGTCCTCGGAGAATAAGGGTGAGGAATAGGTCCTCCAAGAAGTTCTAAGTATAGAGAGAACAAGTTAACAAATCAACCTGTCTAAATGTATATATTGGTTGACTGTATAGAACAAGAAGAGTTTAGTAAACTCGCTTAATAGATGTTAATTAAGTTTAGTTTTGGGGAAGTTTTTATTTTCCTCAAAGAAAACAGCTGACTCCTATGTCACCTTTAACAGTATTGGACACATGTGGGTAACTAGAATAGGGACTACACATTGGTTTGCCTGGGAAGATTCTATTAATAAGTGTGAAAGTCTGTTGCAAGTGAAGTGTTAAATATCATAGAAGATTGAGCTCATATGACGGAATTATAAAGCAACAGGAGAAATAGCCTTTAAAGAGAAAATAGAACTTTGAGAGATGTTCTAAATGCTGGAATATACCGTTTACACTTTTTAAGAGTAATGACAAAACTTAAAATTAAAACTCAATCTAAATGCAAATGGCAATAAGAATTTGTAGGACAAAAGAGAAGCAAAAATATAGCTTTCAGAGTTACATATTTTAAAAATATTCTTTGTTTAGCTGTTTCTATGAAGTAAAGGAGCTCCAAAAGTTTTTTTCATTAATATATCAATGCCAGTACATGAAATGAAGCAGGGTCTGAATCCCCAAGCTCCAACGTTGGGTGAAATCTATTCTGCTGCTGGTTTTTATGGCCTGTGAGTTGAGAATGGTTTTGCATTTTTAAGTGGTTGGGAAAAAATAAAAAGAAAAGTATGTCATGACACATGAGAACTATATGAAATTCAAAATGTAGTGTTGGTAAATAAAGTTTTTTCTGCGGACAGAGCCACATCTAAATTTATGTAATGTCTATGGCTATTTTCACATACAAAGACAGAGTGGACTAAAATACTTGCTATTTGGCCTTTTACCAAAAAAGTTTGTCGATACCTGTGTTAGACCTCTGATTATCCCAAATCCACATGAATCCCAGGCTATGGAAAACTGAAGCAGCTCAAACTAAACTCGCAAACACAATAGAGCCAAGTAGAAAAAAAATTAAAATAATTGATAATTTAGGGTTGAAAGAATTAAATGCACCGAGGAAAAGAAAACTAGATAGATGAAGACTTTCCCACTATGGCATTGTTATTTGCTTTACATGCAAACGTTCATGAGAGAGTCTGCTAAAGTCTTGAACTTAGACTTTCTATGGCTGGTTGTATTGAGTATAATCAAGATTATTTTGAGGAGGAAATTGACGTATACTCTTTAGACAATAATAATTCGAATTAAAATTCCTAGTTGTGTGGATATACGCACAATTTCCTCTCCTCTCTCTCTCCCCCTAAATATCTGTAGGGATATATTAAATAATTATAAACTGCACCTGTATTAATTTCTTATGAGTCAATGATGCCCATATACTTTTTCTGTTTAGCATTCATAGAACATAAAGCAACTTAGACTTGAGATGTTATGTAATTCAGCTTCCCCCATAATGGAGAAATAATTCCCACATCCTTCTTATTCATTTTCATATATCTAAGCTTTTGTAGGATGCCTAATCTATTTTCAGCAGATTTAAGAGTGAGAAGTATATTCATTAATCAAATTAAAATTTGCATCTCAATAGCTTCTACCTTAACTTTGTTATATTTTATTTGAAGAAAAATGTCTACTAATTCTTCTAGGTTCTAGCCATTTCAATATTTAAGCCCTCTGTTTTAGTGCCTATAGTGTTTCTGTTTTCTAGGCCAATTATTCTAATTTGTTCTGACTATTCTTCATCTTTTTGATTGCCTTTTTTTTTTGAAGTCACCCTCTACCACACTATACTCTAGAAGTGAATTGTGCAATGAAGAGACACTAGACATCACCCTCAGTTTGGACAATCATCTATAAATCTAGTCATAGTTCCAAAGATTTTGTTTGGTAGTTGAATGTCTGACTCAGTACATTTCATGCCTTTCTGACATAAAATTCTGTTAAGCCAGTTTTTCTTCATCTTTTATTTGTGTTAGGAATTTTTATTTATCCACATTAAGTTTTTTAGTTTTCATTCCATTGATTTAGGGTCTTTAGATACTTTGGAGTATTAACATCCCAGACTATCACATTAGCTATTTATGCCACCTTTGTATCATTTCCAAATTTTAAAAGGATGTATTCCTTTATTACCTTCAACAACTGAGTAAAATAAACAATATAAATCAAGAGATCAATTTCTTTTGTCATTGGAGAATTCCTAATAGGTTGAAATGTTCTATTAATTGATTATCTTAGGTATCATTCATTATGTAACCCCAAATTCTCCTGAATGAATCAATATTTTTCTCAGTTTTTATTTAATAAATTCACAATGTTATAAAGATTTTGAAAAGAGCGTTCTTGCTGAAATAGAAGTAATATTGAAAAGAAGAAACGCAGCATATTTTAGTGATTTAAGGCATGTATTCTGAAAGAAGACTACTTGGATTTGCATTTCGACTTTATCACCTCCAACCAGTGTGACCATAGACAAATTATTTAATATATTTGTATTTTATGTAATAACAACACTACCCCATCAGGTTGTCATGAAGATTAAATTACTATTTATTTAATCCTTGGAAGTCTTTATATACCGACATTATTTTCTTCTCATTACTATTTTGTTTTCTCTCCAAGTGTCCAAAATCATTTGTTTAAAAGTAAGTTCTAGAATTTTGCAGGGAATCCCTGTCAAGCCTGTGAAATATAGTCACAATTCTATGGTGAGACCTCTGTCTCTCTTTTTTTTGCTTTGCTCATTTTACCTAATAAAAATTTTATACACAGCTTTATTTTAATCAGGACTTTTGGGTTTGTAGTGCATAGTATGCAAAGCAGATTTTTAAATGCATTTTAAGATTTTTTTCAGAGATAACGTAGAATTGTTTTTGAGAAATATGACGATATTCAAGTTACCCTACATTGTTGGATACACATCTTTCTTCTTATGACACATTACAGTTTTCTGAAAATAGGGAATATGACTTAAATTTGTTAATTTTCTTTGCTGATCTATTATGTGTCTGTGTGTGTGTGTGAGAGAGAGAGTTTGTGATGTTCTCATTTAAAGAATTAAACATTGAAAAACGCTGTTTATAATTGTACTCATACTTTAAAGCAAGTTCTTAAAATACTATATTAGGAAACAGGATGTTACTTGCATGAAGTTTAAAATGTGAAAAGATTATAAAAACTACAACCAGAGTGACCTTATTCACAAAGTAGAGTGAATCTTAGAGCAATGTGACATCATATACTTCATGTTTGTTTTTAGTTACAGAATAGTTTATTCTTTGTACAAACATAAAAATCTCCAAGTGTATGCAGAGCTTTTAGACATAAATTTTTTTCACAAAAATTTATTTAATTTTACTTGGTTTTAAAAAATAATATGTACGTTCTCTTTAGGTTTATTTGAATATTGATATCAAATATGAAAAAAGATGTTAACCTAAAAAAGAAAGTATTACAACACAACCACCATTAATGAAACATCCAGGCCTTGAAATACATCACATGTTTAAATGCATGATTTTATAATAATACTAAAAAAGAAACTCATTGTTCACATTTGGGGAATTTTGGGGGAACTGATGTTTTTAAAGGACAATAAAGGCTTAAAGATAAATACATGGAAGGGATCAAGCATTTTTCCTGCCTTTTCCATAAAAACTGATCCTTAGAATAATCAAATGATTCATGAGGTAACTTTGTGATCATAGAAACCTTCTAGAAAATAAGTGTGTAGGAAATTACAAGCCCTAATGAAGTGATGAATTGTGGCCATGATCATCAGTGGTGGCTGGCATCATAAAAGGCAACCAAGCAGACATTACGCTCATTATAGAAGCTTGCAACACCATCTATGAAGTAGTTGTACCCCCACATCAACTTGAACCAAGCCTCCAGATGTAACTATGCAGGAAACTCAAGGGTCAAAGGAACATCGGGATGAATTAGACTCATCAAGGGAACTGCAGATGAGAGGCTCATAGTGGTGGTGGCCTGTAAGAACATACATTTGTGCCTTACTAAGTTAAACATTGACTTTAAACATTTACCAAGCAGGAGAGATTGATGCCAGTTAAAGGCAATGCTGGTCGAATCAGCACTTACCTTTTTTTCCTTGCTGTTCTTCCTTCACCTCTATATCCCTTGGCTGAAGTAAAGAAAGAAGTCCTACCTTTTAATGAAGATGCCAGCATTTATTGTCAGATGGTGCTGAATTATAATTCCTGAGTCAAGATTTTATTTTGCTGCTTAAAGTAACTTTATATTATCAAATAGCAACCTAAAAAGTTACAAGGCTACGTGAATTTTCATACACACTTGGGAAAAATATAGTCCTCTACCACCAATGAGTAAGTTCAAAAAGACAACAGGAGAATAAAGTTAAGTTGTTTCAGATTATATTAAATTGTTTCACGGGGCCTTGCCAGTTTCATGTTTAGAAAACTTGAGTATTTATTGAGTTCCATAATCAAAGTTTTTTAAAAACCTATGTAAATATTGTTTGGGGCTTTCTCAGCTATGGAATCTTGATTTGGGCTGCCTAGTCCTCAACTAGGTGTAAGCATGCTAACATCATTGACTGTCTCTTAAAAGTACTTTTAAGCATTTTTCTGAATACAGGATTCCAATTCTGCTATTTGTCTTCTTTGCACATTTTTCCAAAGCAAAGGAATTTGAACACCACTCTTAGTGTGAATGATGTTGCATTTCACTAACAACAGTTACCAGGTGTGATATATGCCCCATGGGGAAAATAATTTTTGTCAGTTTTACTTAATTTTATATAACCAGAACCTAGTTCCTGCCTGGTACATAGTAAGTGTTCGGTAAATACTCATTGAACTAATGTATTTGAGCCTGAGTTGTCTTAAAGCTGAGAAGTTTTGGTTATGTAAAGTGCTGGCCAACTTCATCAACTTTATAAATTAAAAGTTATATGAAGATAACATTTAGGCTGGGCTCGGTGGCTCACAGCTGTAATCCCAACACTCTGGGAGGCCTAGGCTGGTGGATCACTTAGACTAGCCTGACGAACGTGGTGAAACCCCGTCTCTGCTAAAAATACAAAAAATTAATTGGATGTGGTGGCAGATGCCTGTAATCCCAGCTACTCAGAGGCTGAGGCAGGAGAATTGCTTGAACCAGGGAGGTGGAGGTTGCAGTGAGCCGAGATTGTGCCACTGCGCTCCAGCCTGGGTGACAGAGCAAGACTCTGACTCAAAAAAACAAACAACAACAACAAACATTTAATATTACAAATTGTTTCCCCACTTCTATATCCTGTTCAGTTAGGGAATCTCTATTGAAAAACAAAAAATGAAGAGAATTAAAAGGAGAGCAAAATAAATAAAAGCTAAATGAAATAATCCTTTAGAGAAATGAGTCGTGATTATACTTACCCTAAGAAAATATTTTAATTTGATAAAATATAATACATTTTTAAGGTGGAGAGAGGGTAGCTGAGATAATGCAATTTTTAAAATGTTTAATCACATGCGTGTAGTACTGAAAATTTTACACTTTTTATTTTAGAATCTGAGTATGTTGTTTTTGAATTCTATTTTTGATTCTGAATTATCCTACACACCAAATACTTCTTGTTCTACCCAGAGGCAAAAATGCAGCTTTTCCTTTTTTGTTCTCCTGTTACTATTAGTTTATTAGTATGACCTTTTTTTTTCAGTGAAAGAGTACTCCTCTTAAATTTTCGTTTATTATTGTGGCGAGTTTTATAAAGATGGAACATTGCAAAAGATTGTGTTTTATTGATTGGTGAAGTTGATGCAGGACTATAAAGGAGTGTGTTGAAGTATTAAATTAAATATTCGTTCTCTCTGTCCTGCTTCAGCCCCTTGTTGGAGGTTAAAGGGTATTACACAAATGAAATGATAAATCCACTTTACATAGTTTTCTTATAGACATTGAACAGCTTCTTTCTTATTATGTCTGAATAAAACTCATTATCTATTTTGTTTCAGTAATAATTATGAGATTCTCTCCTAAGCAATTCTTTATTGTCTCCATTATTCTCCATCTTATAGAATACTCTGGAAAGGCAAGCATATAAATATGATAAAAGAATTAAGCTGATGAAATAAATTAATTTATTGTGCAACAATGTATTCAAATCTTACTTGCTCAATGGATTTTACTTTAATGAAATTCTTCAAAGAACAATACATTAGGTTCCAAAGATTGAAATTATACATTAAGTAAAATGACTGAATATGTTGTGTCTCAATTTATAGAAAGTTTCAATTGAATAGTTAAGCTTTTAAATCATAAAAATTTGCATAAATTAAAATATTTTCTTCAAATAACAGTATTAACTATTGTCTTTGTTTCCTTTGTTCTTGAACACAAAACTACAATTAAAGCAAAAACTAAGTTAAAGGTAAATTAAATACTATAATTTTACTTATACATATTTACTGAGCTTTAAATTATGCTTTTAAAATGCATTTTACATAAAGATTTCAATCTAATTTATTTTTACTTAGTACAATATGTCATTTTAAGAGTATTTTGGATGTGTAAATGAATAACTGAACAATTCATGAATTAAAGGGATGATCACAGACAACTTTGACATTTAAGTACATTGACTAATAAAACATTTTTCTACTTATATATGGGAAATGTTAAAATAAACAAAGAATTATTTTAATGGCATAATCATTGTTTCCAGAGATTTATGCATTAAATATTTAAGCATTTTATGAGTTAAATATCTCAGAAAAATTATATTCTCATGCTTTCCATTAGCACTACTAAGAAATCTATTATGACAGGAAAATCAGACTTGCAAAATCATTTTAGAGAGACTGATTTATTTCAAGATTGTACTTTATGTCTGTTCAGCCAAACATACGCATTAACATAATTATTAAGAAAAATATTAAAATTTATTGATAGATAAGCATTGATGTGAGTGACCTTTGGAATAAAATAGAATGGTTAATTTAAAAAATTCTCTTTATACAAAAATATATCAATGCATTTTCTTAAATACACACCATGTATTTCTATGTAATCCAAGTGTTAACAGTTAGATGTATTAGGAATTAGCTCTAAAGCTTAGACAAACTATGCTTCTATTAGAATTTCAAGAAATCAAGATTAGACTTTAAGAGTATATCTCTGGACATGTATGCAGTTAGCAGCAGTATTGTTTCTTAATATACTTACACAAATTATAAAAGAGTTCTACATATAGCCTTATAAATGCATCCTCTATGATAAGTGCACAAATACTTCAAAACCATACACAACTAAACTTTTCAACTATGGAGTGGCTAACACAAGCCAAAATTGTCTTTTGATTTGTGATTACAATGATTTGATGTGAGAGTATTGCCATTTGAAGCTTCTTTATAGTTTAGGGTAATTAGAAGACAGGAAGTAAGTTTTGGCATCCAGATATGAAGTTTCTGCTCTTTTAAGTCATATACATGTTTGTTTTTTAAAACTATTGGTCGTTTGTTTGCCTTAGACATTTTAGAAGCATAGATGCTTCATTTTGTTAGTTTGGAAAAATAACTGATAATATATTCATTTTCCATGTTACCTGTGAATAAAGATTTCAAAATATCTTAATCTGCAAACTGTAAAGTTGGATGCCATCTTTCTGTAGTATCCTACCATGTAACAAATGCATACATGTTATAAACGTCTCTGAACAAGTTAGTTTTAAATTTTAATATCTGGGATGTATGTTTGTCTTTGTCCCCCCTTGTTTTCTCTCTCCTCTTCCCATCTCTTCTTTCTTTCTCTTTCTCTCTCTCTCTCCCTCCCACTTATTTGCATATTTGCAATATTTCAAGTGGAAACCCCACATAACTTGAGATGGAAAATATATTGTGTGTTGCTTACATTTACCTACATATCAATTTTGCTATTTGCAGAAAATAAAGCACTTAATTGTTAACCGCTGATCAATTAAGGTAAAGGGCTAATGCTTTTTAGTATAATACTAACAATACATCTGCCTTCTGTGGGAGTTTATTGTCTTTTACAGAAGCCTATCAGCACATATTAGCCCTGTCCAAAAACTCTAAAGTTCAACAAGTTATCATTACGACAAGATTGTAATACGCATTGCAACTTTCGAGATTAAAATTTAATTGACCTCTTTTTTCCTTTTCCTTTACAATATTGTTTTGTCATGAAGTTTCTTATAGCACTTTTTTTTTAATTCCATGGAATATATGTTAGGAAACCACTTTGTGACATGGATTTGGGAAAAGGGCTTGGCTATTTTTTCTGGTTATTTTCATTTTATTTGTCATGGTCTTCAAAATGAAGTATCAGCATATCTGTTGAAGACGTTTATTGGCAATGTACACCATTGAAAAATTAAAAGAGTGTGACAAAAGTACAGCTCAATCTTGGTTCCATATTAAAATCATAGGGAGAGCTTTAAAAAGATACTGAAGTCTGGGTCCCATTTTAGACCTAGTGTATTAGATTTCTAGGGCCACTGTAACAAAGAACCAGAAACTGGGTACCTTAAAACCACAGAAATTTATTGTCTCTCATTATTGGAGTCTAGAAGTTCAAAATCAGGAGTTCACGAGGACCATGCTCCCTTTGAGATTCTAGGTAGAATCCTTCACTTTCTATAGCTTCTGGTAGCGGCTGGCAATCCTTGCCATTCCTTGGCTTGAAGCTGCATAAGTTTAATCTCTTCCTCTATGGTCACATGACATTCTTCCCTCCTATCTTCACATCTACTTGTAAGGACATGAATCACGTGGGATTAAAAGCCACCTTAATCCAGTATGTTCTCATCTTAACTAATTATGTCTGCAAAGACTCAGTTTTCAAGTACATACATATTGATAGGGACCAAAGGTTAGGGCTTCAACAACAGGTCATTTTGGGGGGCACAATTAAGCCATAATACTCAGTAAACCAAAATCTCTGGGAGTGAAACTCAAGCATAAGCACATTTAAGAACATGCCAGGTGATTCTGATGTGCAGCAGGATTTAAAACCATCATGGTGCTAATGGAATCACTTTGACCAAAGACGAGCACGATCATCATTCTCACTGGCAGTACAAAACCT
Organism: Pongo abelii; assembly: GCF_028885655.2. Taxonomy (NCBI): domain Eukaryota; kingdom Metazoa; phylum Chordata; class Mammalia; order Primates; family Hominidae; genus Pongo; species Pongo abelii. The sequence continues at coordinate 77,220,947 of NC_071999.2, read as the reverse complement.
GGAACCTCCTATTTGTTTTCCATATTAAGTTAACATTGACATTTTGGAAACATTAGCCTCCTACAGGCCAATTACATTTTAGATGTTTTTTCTCTTTCATAATTGCATATTTTCTCCCTAATAAGGAATAATGTACTAATTACTTATAAGTACATTATACATCTACATATTTTACGTAGTTTTCTTCCACACTTTTTAACTATTTATTAATTATTACAAAGACAGTTCATCAAGGCCTGTGTCTGCTAATAACTGAGGGTATAAATATTTTGCTGCTCAAAGTAGAAAATGTTCACCAATGGGTACCTTCTTTCTTAATCTGTAATTCCATTTATAATAGCTAATTGGAGACATTTATAGAATCTACTTGCAGATTTGTCTAATGGAGAATGTACAGAGCTTAGAGAGGGAGGTATGGAGTGAGACAAGACTGTTGACATAAAATAGAGTATCAGGAAGCACAGTACCAAATTTCCCTGGGACATGATTGATATATATTTCATAAATGTGCCCTTAATACATTTGTGTGGTTGAATTGAAGCTAGGTGTGGTAGGTACTCTGAGAAGTATTTAAACCAAAGAAAAGTATTCCAATATTAAATAATAATCCATTTCCATGATGCCTTAAAATGTGACTGAGTATGTCCAGAGCAGTACCAGGATGGAATACCTGTTAAAAACTCTTCTGGTATTATTATTATGGTCAGTCATGTTGATAATGTGTTTATTACATGATCTTTAGATACTTGCGGAAATAAGGGAATATATTTAAAGATTTCTTCAAAATGATAACTAATCCTTCTTTATTCTCCGAGATCTTTGTTGTCTAATGGGTTCTTATTTGGATATTTTTGGGTGTCTTCTTAGGCTTACTTTTTCTCCAGAGTGGATTGACATTCGCCATTACTGCAGTCACGCTTACCTGTAGAACCATAGTTTCATAGACCATCTTTTTCTACTTCATTTGGCTTTGCTCAAGATAAACATATCTTTTAGTACAGTTAAATGCTGATGAAATAAAGTGTTTATTCTCTTTACATTTCTTATTGTATTGAGAAAAAACAACATTCATTAAGTAAAGATCCGTTGTATTTAACGTCTTTTCTACCCTCCTTCCCTCCCTTGCTGGTGCAGGAGCGTGTTCCCGATAGCCCCTCGCCTGCCCCCTCTCTGGAGGAGGGGAGAAGGCCTGGCAGTCACCCATCATCACATCGCAGCAGCAGCGTGTCCAGCTCCCCTGCTCGGACTGAGAGCTCTTCTGACAGAATCCGTAGGTCTCATACTTCTACTTGTCACCATTTTAAACTTTATTAGGGTTCAGCTGGCTTTTCTAATCAACATGCCCTCATTCCAAATAGATCTCAGATGGATCATGTTCTGAAACTCTGTAGCAATAGCCATCTCTCAAAATTATGTTTCCCAGTTTGCAATATCATGAGGTATGACACTACATTAACAGGTCCTGATATAAATTTCCTCTCTTTGATGCCACATTTAAAGATTTGAGCTATGAGACAGAGAAAATAAGTAAACTTTTAGATTGGTTTCTGAAGTAAACACAACCAATTCTCAAATATCTAGTGTCTTGGTACACTGTTTATGGATTATTCAACATCATTCCTCAAATCCTACTCTCCCATTTTGTAATTCACTGACTTTTAAATTTTATCCTTGTGTTAATGGAGGTATCCACAAAAAGAAATGAGTTAAATTCAAAATAATAAATTTAAAAAGCATACATTTCTAAGTCATTCAGGTGGTCAAAGGATTAAATAATTTGAAATTAGCTAAGTTTGAGAATTTGAATTAGTAACAATCAATAATGCATACTATTGCCATATATTGTTATTTTTAAAATTTGGAAAGTAGGGCTGTATGTTATCTTCTAACATTTTCACAATATTTAATCTTGGTACTTATGGCCAAGAAAATTAAGAATAAAGTTAAAATGCCATCCAATTAACAAGTGATTTTTGTGTCTGTACAATAATCTCAGATTGTTCTTTCGATAAATGACTATATTAAAAGAGAATAACTTGTTTGATAAAACCTATATATATTGCTTATTTCCAGAATTTAGCTATTATTTTACGAAATTATGTTTATAGCATAAACTTCATCTAATTATACAAAGTTTATTTAAGTTATTTGTTTATAACATAAACAAATTATGTTTATAGCATAAACTTCATCTAATTATACAAAGTTTATTTAAGTTATTTGGTTGTTGAGAATATTTTCATAATAGGAAAGCATTTTCTAGAAAGTCACTTTATAGGTTATAAAGGAACGTATGCATAAAGTGAAAATTGTTGATCTGGGAGCTATTGAAGTGGATAATTTAAGTTGAATGCTATGTAAATAATTATAAATAAAAGACAGTCAATTATTGGCAATTATATAGTTCAACATAATACTAAATATATATACTTGCTTTTGCCTGCCTGAAACATATTTCCTTAATTTTATAACTTTACACACAATTTTAAAACAGTTTTGAAATAAAATATTTACTGTATATTTTTATGGTATGTTGACACTAGAATCTCAAATTTAATGAAAAATATTGGTTTCATTATAAGATATTGTCATTGGAAAGGTGCTGTCCTAGAGAAAAAAAATTTGGAATAAAATGAAAGTGACGGACAGACTGGGGAAGATTTGAATGAGTTTTTTAATACATTCATGTTATTTTATTAATGGTAATATTCTTTTTTAAATTTTTGATAGAAACAAAGGAGACATTTTTGTATGCCTGGGATACCATAATTGTTGAAATGGAAATATATCCACATCCACACACATACATACATATGTACATATATGTAACATATAACTTTAAAGTAATTTTAGACTAACAGAAAATTTGCAAATATAATACAAATCATTCTTATGTGTTTGTCATCCTGATTTACCTCATCAGTCAACCAATCAAGTTCTCTGAAAGTGATATCTCAATAAAGGCATAATGTCACCTAGTGCTTCTATCATAGATTTAATACAACTTTACCTCAAATTCGTCATCGTTTATCTTCTACAAACCAGAACATTATTTTATATAAGAGAAAAATGATCAAAATCAGGAAAATAACATTATTATAGTACTAAAATTTGAACTACAGTTTTTATTTAAATTGCACTGTTTTTCCCATCAATATTTTTTAAAGCAAGATTTTTTTTTTTTTTTTGCTACAAAAGCCAATTTATGACCACACACTGCAATTAGTTGTCATATTCTCTTAGTATTCTTTAATCTGGAACAGTTCCTTAGTCCATTTTGTCTTTCAGTAACTTTTTTTTTTTTTTTTTTTTAGTACAGGCCATTTATTTTGTAGAATGTCCCTCAGTTTGGATTTTTTTATGTCTCCTTTTGATTAGACTTAGGTTATGGATGTTTGGTGGGAATCACACAGCTGTGATAGTGTGTCCTTTTTAGTGAATCATTTCAGGAGACACACATTTCTACAATACCAGCAATAACTTTATCACTTTCTTAAGGTGGTGACTACCAGGTTTCTCTATTGCAATATTACTTGCTGTTGTTGATGTTTACCTTTGTAGATACTGAGTGTCTGGTGAGAAAAATATCTTAAGACTGTGCAAATATTCTGTTCTTTACCAAACATTCACTCACTAGTTTTAGAATTATCCCTTGATCCCTGAAACAATTATTATTAATGGTGTTTGCCAAATGGCAATTTCTACTATATTATTCTTATATTTTGAAAATTTATATTTTCCAGATAAAAATCTTGTTTTATGCAAAATAAAAATAAAGTGAGGTGATGTCATTTTCAATATTTTCTGCATATTCTGACGAATTATCAGGTTTATCAGTTATCACAGTGTTTTTAGGGATAGATTATAAATTTAAGTTAGACCACTGTATTAATATTATAGTTACTGTTGAGTCCAAGAGAGTTTAATTGATTTATTGGAACCTTGTGTGTTATGGTGTTTTTGTGTTTTGTTTTGTTTGTTTTCTTTTCGGCTATAATAGCGGTCCATCAGAATGGGTTGTCCATGAACCAGATGCTCATGGGCTTATCACCAAATGTACTTCCTGGGCCCAAAGAGGGAGATTTGGCTGGTCATGACATGGGACATGAGTCAAAAAGGATGCATATTGAAAAAGGTAATGTATGATTATATATTCCTTGTTTTTCCCGATTCAATAGATTTTAGAACTAGATTTTAATCACACAATGAAGTCTATCTCTACATCATGTAAAAAAAGCATATAAATGTTTTTAAAATCCACAATATTAAGGACAAATTAAACCTATTCTACAAAAAAGAGATATGAATGAAGGCCTGCTGCACTTCTCTTACACAACAGGTAAGTTACAATTTAGTTACCAGTACATTAAAAAAAAAAAAAAGTCCCAATTGTTATCTCTCAGTTCCTAAAGGGTCTGCTATTTGACTTTTTCAATACCTTCAGGGTCACTCATTTTACTTAGCATGATAGAACAATAACAATATAGAAAGGATTATTCTGTCTTCTTTTGAATTAAAAAACCAGTTTACAGACCAATAAGGAAACAGAAATATATTTTATATGTCAATATACTAGTAGTTGTTTCAAAATATACCAAGAAAACTCAGGTTCTACATAGCTAAAAAAGTTTCTTATATTTTGTTAATGTCAACCAAACACATTTTTCACAGGCAAAAATGTGTATTTTCATACCCTATTTGATAATTCATGAAAAAATTAAAATATTTTAGTCAGCATATTAGAAATTTATTCTTGGAGATGCAAATACATATTTTCAAATTGTAAGTGTTAAATTGTGGATATAAGAATCTTCCCACCTATTTTTTAACTTAATATTTTCAAACTTTATAAATATAGATAGGATAATTTGCTTATCTTTTTTTGACGAAGCCATTAAATAATCAGTGTTGTGAATAAGGGTTATTTCTCTGGAAAACAAAAAAGGAGCACAATTAATCAGCTGTCAACAAGGAAAGGAAACAAAATTGGGTATTTAAATAATTGAACAGGAATAAATGCGTGGAGGGAGATTAAGTTAAGGAGGGGTACCTTCTTCCCACCAAAAAGACTACTCACAAAAAAGTAAAAATGCTTACATAAAACATTTCCCTTTCAGCATAAAAATAGCTCTGTTAAATCCCTTAGGGAGAAAGAGTATATTTCTACAAGTTAGATTATTTTAGCTATAGAATGTCAGTGAGAAAACAATAATCTAGGTACTAACATGTTAACATCTAGGCATAATTGAGAAATAGAGACATTAATAAAATTTTTATTTATTGTGAAACTTGATATCAAGTGTTATATATATTAAGCATTCTAACGCAGTGCACGACTAGGTCAGATGGTCTCTAAATTTTTAACTTACATTTTTTTCACAACCTCTTCATTCACAATAAAGCAGAATGTCATATATATTATCCATCATATTTATTTTGACCTATACTTTTGATATTTAATCAAAAACCCATGCATAGCAATATTGTAAAAATTAGTATAGTGGAGCTGGGTGTACTGGCTCACACCTGTAATCCCAGCACTTTGGGAGCTTGAGGCAGGCAGATCACGAGGTCAGGAGTCGAGACCAGCCTGACCAATATGGTGAAACTCCATCTCTACTAAAAATACAAAAATTAGATGGGCGTGATGGTGCGCGCCTGTAGTCCCAGCTACTTGGGAGGCTGAGGCAGAAGAATTGCTTGAACCCTGGAGGCGGAGGTTGCAGTGAGCCGAGATCACGCCACTGCACTGCAGCCTGGGTGACAGAGTGAAAGTCCATGTCAAAAAAGAAAAGAAAAGAAAAATTAGTATAGTGGTAAAACATAAAGTTTCATCGAAGACTCAAGTTTTAAGTAATGATATTTAAATATAATAATTAAATGTATGGGTGTCATAATCATTCTCCACTAGGGTTGAGCTAAAGAATAAAGCCTTACAGAAAATTATTTGAGTCACTCTTTTCTCAATTTTCCCTTACATACTATTTACCAAGTTTAACTTGGGATGCATAAGAACGAAGTTAATTTATGTTATACAATGAATGGCAGGATATTAGAGCTAAATTCTCTTGCAGCACCAGGTGGAGAAGGGCTAAGAGAAATATACAAGTCCAGAGGTGGTAGTGAAGAGAAAAATACAAAAGGAATAACCAGTACTAGAATTGGAATAACAAATCTCACTAGAATTTTTGGTGGAGAGCTTTGTGCAATGTTATCCTTTGAATTGACCTATATTTTTCATAACTATTCCTTTTTCATATGTCAAGATTTCAATCTCTCTATTTATTTATTATTATTATAATTTTGCCACCATAGAGCATTTTTTGAAATAATATACTAGGTTGATGATCTAGGCATGTTTTAAAGTATTTGCTTTGTTATTTGGAAGTTATTTCTTCATTGCTATCCTTCCACTACTAGAATGTACTACATTTGCTTTAAGCAGACTAGGCAGTCTTTGAGTGCATACTGATCTGGGCTGAATTACTAGAAGTTTCTAAGAGACAGACAAGAGTTGAAACAACTGTGGAAATCACATGCTTTAAGGATTAATGGCAAGGCCAAAGGTGGAATTTTCTGGCCTTCATAAAGCACATTTATATGAAACACATTAGAACATTCTGACCACGAATATACATAAAAACTTGCTACATCACTAATAGTACTTACATCAAGGTTTTCTAAATTGTTTTGCTGTAAGGACAAAGTCCTTGACCATAGCCCAACAGTTTCCCAATATTTTGACATATATTTTATAGTGACAAATAAATTTTTAAGATTCTCCTTAGAAATGTGAAAGTATCATTGATTTCAAATGTGTATATGTAATCTCAAAATTTTAATAGATTTTGATACTATTCTAGTAAGTGTTTTGTTATGTGATGCTTTTCTCTTGTGTGTACCTTCTTTTATCTAGTTTTTAATATAGTGAATTAATAGTAAATATTCATAGGCTTTCTAGATTGATAGAAACTACTAAATTAAAAATTGTTTTCTTTCATGACAGCATTTATCATGGGCCTCATAATATCCCTGTAACTTTCCTACAACTCATATCTATATCAAACAGATAACTTCATTTAGAGATAGATATTTGTGGAGAAATTAATTGTATGTTCTTTACATTTTAGGCTTGAACCTATATGTAATTTGCTGCCTGCCAACTAAATTATTCAAAGGACAATTAATTCTTTAGAAAACACTGATTCCAAAAATAGATGCCAAAATTTATTTGTATTCTGAGAATCACTGTGGTCTGAAGTCTTAAGCATAAGTAACTTAAACATTTTATGTTCTTCTTAATATTAAATAGCTACGGGCTCCATTCTTTTAGCCCAAAAAATTAAGTCACCATTAGTTGAAGGACCAGTGGTTTTAACTATTGAGTAAATTCATTCCATTTTAAAAATAAAGAATGCTCACATAATGTTTTGAGCTTAGGGAGAGTACAATTAAGGCATATATATATGCATATATATATACTATATATATACAATATATATATAAAATACAGAAACAAATGTTATATATATAACAATATAAAATACAAAAATATAAAAATATAAAATACAAAAACAAAATGTTATATATATATAAAACAAAAGTTTTAGGTTTGAATCTATATGTTGGTTCACATCCATATATATATATATATATATGGGATTATATATATATGGGACATATATATATCATATATATATGGGATATATATATATCATATATGTGGGATTACAGCACCCACCACCACGCCTGGCTAATTTTTGTATTTTTACTAGAGACAGGGTTTCACGATGTTGGCCAGGCTGGTCTCGAACTCCTGATCTCAGGTGATCCACCTGCCTCGGCCTCCCAAAGTGCTGGGATTACAGGGCGTGAGCTACCACACCTGGTCTATTATTTTTCTCTCTCTCTCTCTCCTCTCTCTCTTCTCTCTCTCTCTCTCTCTCTCTCTCTATATATATATATATATATATATATATATAAAACAAAATGTTTTAGGCTTGAATCTATATGTCGGTTCACATCTATATATATATATATATATATATATATATATATATATATATGCATGAAAACTGTCTTTCAGCTTTTCCAAACATCCGGAGTTCTCAAGAGCTTTCTGTATTTTAAAACATTGCTGATCTTTTCCCTCATTCTAAATATAGTGGAATAGGCTGTAATAATTGACATTTGTGATATATAAATAGGCTTACTGTTTCTTGATGCTAGAGCTCTGCGTTTATCCTCCACACATTTGTCCATTGATACTAGTTTACAGTGTTGCTCTCTCATGCATAATTTGTTTTGTTTTTTCTTAAATTGCTGCTACTTTCAACAAATTTTGGAGCACACTTCTTACCTTGCCTGTAACTCAATATGTACATTTTTGTTATTATACAATTTACCTAATTTTTGATTGATCAAAAATTATATATATGATGGAGATAAGCCTATAATATTAACTTCTTCCAATTATAGAAAACTAAAGCATTTATAATTGTGACTAACTGTTGCATACCTAATTTGTGTTATTGTATTTTGGTCTTGGATTAAGTAGTCCAATGTGATGTAATCAATGAGTAAATATTTACTGAAAGCTAGATATGTGAATGAAAACAAATGAAGTGCAAATCAATCGCTCTCTTTCTCTGTCTCTCCCTTTCCTCGTTAAAATTATACAGATTTTTTTCTTAATATATAATTTCTCCTACAGATAAGGCTTTTCTCTTCATTTGTTTTCATAAGAAATAAGAAAACTTTCTTTCACTGGTGAACAACTTCAGGACACCAACATTTTAGAAGCAGGACTAATCTGAGGGAGGCAGGAAATCCAAGGTATTTGCTTCAGGCCATAAAGCGCTTCTTTTGTGTCATATTCTGCTTGGTGGGGCGTGCTCAAGATTTCCAATGTTCAACATCTTTGTATAAAAACTTTCATGTTGGTAATCTAAAGCGAAGGACAGAGCACTAAAGGCAATAAAGTAGTTAGCAAACTGGACATATTTGGCTTTTTGTCTCTTGTTTATATTTTAGTCTTAGCATCCAACCTTATGGACCATTTTCATACAAAGCCCTTTTGAAAGAAAATCATTATATATCACTTTTTTCAAGTTTTTGGAAATAATTTTTGAAATATATTTTTATTTGTGCAGTTCTCATTGTTTAAAAATCCTAACTTAAATCAAGATTGAGTCTTCAAAAATGCAGCAACATGAATGGAACTACAGGTCATTGTGTTACGTGAGATAAGCCAAGCACAGAAAGACAATTAGTACATGTTCTCACATATATGGGAACTACAAAAGTGGATCTCATGAAGGTAGTTAGATTGCTGGTTTCCAGAGGCTGTTTAGAACAGTGGGGAGGAGAGAGGATTAATGGGTCCAAATACACAGTTAGATAGATGAAATAAGACCTAATGTTCAATAAATCAATGGGGTGACTATAGTTTACAGCAATCTGTTGTATATTTCAAAATACCTAGAAGAGGATAATTTCAAATATTTCTAGCATAAAGAAAAGACAAATATCTAGGGTGATGGATATCCCAATTATACTGATTTGGTCTTTAAAAATTATGTAAATGTCTTAAACTATCGCACGTACCCCCAAAATATATACATCTATTATGTATCAATAAAAAATTAAATTATAAGTAAACAAATGGCTTTTTTCTTTTAAATTCTAAATAGATCTTATTCAAATTAATCAATACTAAATATTACATACAACAACTATGTGGGAGCCTGTTAGTATCTCCTGTGTCTATATAGAATTGCATAGTCTAAAAGCCTTTTTTCTTTAAAATTTTCTATATTTTGATAATGTTAACACATATTATAGGGCCATAAGTATTTTCACTTGTAAAATTCTCTAACACGCAACTTCTCCTTCACTTATACCATCTAAATATATTTTTTGTTGGCACATCTCAAAGTCTCCTATAAAATATTCTATTACCTACCTATGTAATTTTCCTCCTCAGTTTCCATGCCTCGAAAATAAGTGTTAAACTTAGTGCCATCACTTTTAGTTCTGTGATTATAACAACTGGACAACAACAACTTTCTTTGGATCCCAGAACTCTTTCTTAAGTAGATAGCAGTTTTCATATGCAAAGCCATAGCTCAGCTTGCTTAAGAAACCAGTTTTGTTATTTTATGAATTATTGCTAGGAGCAGAGCTTGTAATAATATTTCAATGACAATTGAACAAAATACTTACTGTAAGATATTCATAACAGCCCTGTAAATGATGGGCAATTGGTATAAAATATAGACTATAATATTTATTTACTTTTTACCCATGCGCCTTGATGACCATCACATCACACTGAACTTTCAAGTTTCTCAAACATCCTCTGTCCTTTCCTACATGACTTCTGTTTCTTTCCTTACATGGGATATGTGTGCCTTCCTATCCACTAGTGTTCAGCCCAAACTTCTTCAGGGCAGGAGCTATGTCTTCTCATCTTCTTTGTATACTTAGCACAGGGTCTGGCATTAGTGGGTATGATCAATTTCTTTTAGGAGTTAAGTGAGATAATATATGTCTGGAGTGCTTGACGCATATAAATATCCAATAGAAACCATTACTAATATCAAGTTAGCTAATGAGCAAGCGGTTTGATTATATAAATTGGAAAATATACATGCTTTAAACCTCTGAATTAGAATATTATCTATTTACAATTCATAATACCACAGTTATCATGATTTACATTTGACCCCAAATAGGAAATTTGAAATTATAATATTGTAGACAGCACTTTGATTACATATAGCTAGAATGTAATGTGCACAGTTTTGGAGGAAAAAATTGCCAAATTAACTACATTAATCAGTTATTTTACGTCAATGATTGTATTAAAAATAATCTTTATTTATTTAATACAATTTCAATGAATCTTGAATTCATTCAATAAATATATTGAGGAGAAACAAATATGTGTGGCTGTGTAAATCACAGGTGATAGTGGGTATTAGATGTGAACAGGCTACAAGAGAGTGGGTTAGAAATCAAACGAGATTCCCTCTGATGGGTAGGAATTCTGTCTTTGAACTACTCACACATGCCACTTGTAAAGTAAATTACTACAGTTTTACATAAGGGTTACATTTCCCAGGAATGTATCATATAACCAATATGAATATTATATTTATTTTATATTACATATTATATTTATATTATATATAATATATATTATATTTTATATTGTATTATATATAATATATATTTATATTATATGTTATATATTATATATTATATTTTATATTTATATAATATATAATATATATTATATTTTATACTTATATAATATATATTATATATTATATTTTATATTTATATAGTATATAATATATATTATATTTTATATTTATATAATATATAATATATTATATATTATATTTATATAATATATTATATATTATATTTTATTATTATATTATATAATTATATTATATATTATATATTGTATTTATATTATATAATATATATTATATTTTATATCTATATATTATATATTATATTTTATATGTATATATTATATATATTATATTTTATGTTTATATTATATTTAAAAATAGTCATTTATTAGTGTCGACAACCTCAGTGGTTTCTCAATTATATCTCCAGTACATCTTTTCTATGTTTAGATTTTACTAACTTTTTTGTATACTTAGAAAACTGAATCATGTTAATATCTACTGATAATTTTCATGCACTATATGTCAAAGAGACAAGAGCAGTCTTTTAAATGCTATAAATTTATACATTATAGTAGTTTTACTTGTGATCAGATGAAATGCCTTTTCCTCATTAAAAAAAGCTATTATTCCACTTAATCTGCTTTATTTTCTTAATATGGTAGGTGTGGAATGACTCACTTCCTCACTGCTTAAGAGATTGTTTTTATATAGTTGTGCAAATAGATAATATTTTTAAAGCATTAAACGTGAGGTAGAGAACAAATTACTAGTAGACTCACTTATTAGTTTCACATTGAAATTTGCTTCATTTAGTGATTTATTTATCAATCATCATAAATTCCCTTATTTTATTGCTTTCATCTAAGATGTGATTGGTTAACTTATTATTTGGCTTAATGAATTGGTTATCTCTAGTTTTTTTTTTTTTTTCCTGCAATTTACTAGCATATTGCTTAACCCATGGATTTCTTTCAGTTTTGCTAGTTTCCAGTTGATAGTTTGTATAGTCTAGTATGGAAGTGATCTACAGAGGAAGGTTATGTGTATATTCTACTATGTCTATTTGAGTGAGAATTTACCCCAAATTGAAACTTTTTCTTTTTCTTTCTTTGTTTTTTCTTTTTTCTTTTTGGTGATAGAGTCTTGCTCTGTCGCCCAGGCTGGAGTGCAGTGGCACAATCATGGTTCACCTCAACCTCCACCTCTCGGGCTCAAGTGATCCTTGGGCCTCAGCCTCCCGAATAGCTGGGACTTCAAGCACACGCCACCACACCAGCTACTTTTTGCATTTTTAGTAGAGATGAGGTTTCACCATGTAGGCTAGGCTGGTCTCGAACTCCTGGGCTCAGGCAATCCACCCAGCTCAGCATCCCAAAGTACTGAGATTACAGGCGTGAGCCACCACACAGGGCCTGAAAGTTAATTCTGAGAATAGTGACAATCCGACATTGTTTAGTGGAGCTGAAGCTGTTTTTATTTTGCACATTTTAATTTTGTAAATGGACAGCTATGTTTTTTTCCTCAAAGAACTATAAAACACTTGTTTTCCTTCCTTGGTTAGACTTATTTAGAAATGTACAAAAATGACTGTTAAAAGTTCAGTGATTCTAAGAGCTTTCTTATTTTTTAATATAAAAGAATAACAAAATTCAAATTCTGAGTTTCCACAGATATCATATTACTCTGTATGATGATGTTTTTATGGAATAAAAGAATAGAATATCTGAAATCGCATATATTTTGACCTAATATTTTTGAAGTTTTCTAACCTGAGATATAAACTGCCACATGGACCTACAATTATTTGACATAATAATGACTTTTCTACCAACAAAGTTGTTTATCTTATGGCTAATCATCACTAAATGTCTTGTTTGTTCAAAATATCTTCCAAGTATCTAAATTTTTTAAAAAGGAAAGGGTTGCCACTTAAAAAAATATTTTCAATTTTGCCAAACACTCACAGTCTTCTTTTATTAAAATTTTTTATAACCTCACATGTGCATACATATACCCCTGCATACACACAAATGCTTTAACTTCTCTTAGTAGATGATGGAGCGATCTTGCTTTGAATGCTGTATTATAGGTTAAGAAGCAGAGTAACACCCCTGTTGTTTCTTGTGCTTGGAGCAGTTTGAATTCTTCCATCAAATTGATAGGATGATTTAACACATTCAGTCAGCCTTGTTTGCAGGGCTTGTAAATAATAGCCAAGCTTAGGTAAATCCTAAACACACTAGAACTAATTTGAAGTTTATATGGAATAGATCAAAAGTTAATATGGAACTAGTGGTTATTATGTTTAAATGCATAGTAACCTGATGATATTTTGAAGATATTTTAAAGGAGATATTGCCCACCTGCTGTAGAAAACTGGGTAGTGTTTTTCTTTGACTTTTCCTTGCTTACTACCACTTAATCTTGTCCTTTTGACAAATTATTCCTAGAGATGTATGTGATAACTTCTGTGTATAATAATCAGTTTTGTTCCAGTAGAAGCTGTATTTTAGATTTTCTTTAAAATTTTACATTACCATTGTTGCTAGTATCTTATGCTACAGTTTCAGAATATTAAACAAGT